>NC_084738.1:46354563-46512063 GCF_033978785.1 Entelurus aequoreus | reverse complement strand
TGTACCTCACTGACCAAAATAAACAGCTTTTATTTTTTTTTTTTATTTAGGTCCCAAAAAACCATCATAATAACATTATATCAATAATATTAATACAGAAGTTGAAAAAAAAAAAAAGAGGGAAAAAAATAAAATAGCTTTCTGTCCCCAACCTTAAACACGGAGTCAGGAAGAAATTCCATCTTCCACAAAAGTCTGTATGGGGGGGCGGGGCTAGGTGAGAGTTGAGCGTGGCTTCAAGCTTGGGCGCAATGTCCATCAATGAGGAATGTCAAGGTGAGGCGGGGGCAGGTTTTCTTTGAGGTAAAGAGCTGAGCTTCAGTCTACTGCTGTGACATCTGGACGAGGTGAAAAGGGGAAAAGGGGTCAAAGGTCAAATTAAACACCAATCAGAGGAGACCGATGGCAGGCGACTTTGTCCGTACCTGTTGCGTCTGTGCCTGCGTTTGGGTCTGGGTCTCGGGCCCTCGGCTCGCCAGGCGGCTCAGGATGTTCCTCTCAGACATCTGCAGACGCACGGCGACCGGCGGTATCCGGGCGATGGTTGCCGGGAGGCGGGTGACGTCCGCCTTCATGTCGCTCAGCAGCTCCTCCAGCTGCTTCAGCACTGAGCATCAAGGCAAAGACAGAAGAGTTTTATTCATGGTTCTCTGTCACAATGACATCATCACGCCACTGACCTTTGTGCAGGACGGCGTTGGCCGGTTTGTTCCCTGACATGGATTCCTTGCTGAGGTGTTGGTGGGACTCCGCCAAACACTCCACCTCGCTGAAGCGGGTGTTGAGCGCCATGGAGGGGTGGGAGGGGTCCTCAGACATGTTGAGGTAGGCGGCGCGACGCAGCTGCTCCTCGATCACCAGTGCCTGCTCTAAGAGCTACACACACACACACACCACACACACGTTATATTACATTACACACAACCTACTGAGCCGCTAAGCCTGCGTCGCACCTTAAACCTCCTGGCCAGGAACTTGTTCTTGATTTCCAAGAAGTTTCCTCGGTTCATCTCTCCTTTAAAAGGCTCGTTGAGGATGGCGAACTTGACGTCGTTCTGGATGTCCTGCCAGCGAGCGTAACCGTGTCTTGAGGGCGCCGGTCAAGGTGGACAACAACAACTCTCCACAAGGCGTTCCAAGCACATGTGAGAAAAGGATACTGAATGATGCCGGCCAGCAGCCAGTAGTCATGGCGACGGTGCCAGATCTCATTCGTTTTCTTGGTCACCGTGGCAGCGCGCTCCTCGTTCTGCCACAAGGAGTGAAGCTCTGACAAGACAGAACATGATTTAAAATTACACAACATAATTTATCATATTATGTGGTGACATAACTTATAATCAGGGCTGTCAAAGATAATGTGAGAACAAACTAAATTCCTTTACTGGCACTACTTTATTTGACGCACGATTAACGTGCCCTGCCACAAGTGGGAAGTTGCATTGAACATGGCTGCATGTTGTGTTTGATGTGGGCGCACGTCCATTATGTGTTCCTCCAATTGTTTCCCCTTCACACGCAGTGTCAGTCGCGCTAATGCGTTGCTCGTGAGACAACATAAAAAAAGGGTCGCAGTCTGACGTGGCAACATGTGTCACATTTTTTCATCAAGACCATCTGAAACCATCCTGAGATAAACGATGATGCAGAATTATTCAGCAATACATTCATGAAAGTGGCTTGAATGTGAAGAGGAAATATGAACTTACACCTTACTTTACTCTAAATGCTGCAGCAGGAAATAATGACTGGCTCAAAGCCCACTATAGGATGAAAGTCTGATGATGTAAACCTATTATAAATATTTTTTACCAATCAAATCGGCGGAAACCTCAGATGATTATTTTAAGGATAAAGGTGCAGTTGAGTTTAGGGAAATATTAATTTGTAAGGTTTGAAATGTTACAAATTTGCACTTATACTCATGTTCAAATGAATCTAAAAGGAAAAGAAAACCTAATTTGCTCTAATTGTAAATTATATTTTACAAAAACAAGGCGTTAGACTCAACACTATAGGTCAGACCTGGGCATTCTGCGGCCCGCGGGCCGCATCCGGCCCTTTGTGCGTCCCTGTCCGGCCCGCGTGAGGCCAATTATAAATTACAAAATAAAGTTGAAAAAACATCTATGTCGTGCGCGCAATACAACTGTGCTGCTTTTATTTTGAAAAGTATTATTTATGGGCGTGTGTCCGTGTGTAACCTGCGAGTGAAGGTGCACATGCAGCGACAAGTGATGCACGGTTTACACCAGAGACACCAGAGACGCTAAAAAGAGAAAAGTTGATGAAGAATGGCATGTTTTCAACAAGACATTGACTGCAAAGCAACGTTTCCTCTAAGGTGCGTGCCTGCGCAATTGCGCACCGCTCAAGCGTCTGCTGCGCACAGCAAATATATGCCGCGCACCAAATCAAATCCCATCTGAATTCTAAACAAAATAAACATATTTATTCTATGTAATTTTGCAATGCAACTTTGAGTGACAGTGATAACAAGCGGCCCTAACGGTGTTCGTCAACACCGTTCAATTGAACACCGTTCAATTATTGTAACGTCTATCGAGATGCTTCGAGGACAGGAATTATATCGATCACTTTATTGAGCAAAACTGTTTATATTCGGACACAACCACACCAAAAACATGAGTAAAACAATTCTATCTCGAAAAACTAGTCATTTTCTGCCGTACAAACCAGGCCAAAACCAACTTGTCATCTGTCACCAACACGCATAGCACTAAACCACTGGTGCGTTTACGGCCACACAAAAAGTCGGATAACTCAAACACCACACAAAGTTACACTATGACTCCTCAGTCATACGTGTGCTTATTTTACTGTCATTTATTATTAATGTTAATTTATTTATATTAGTCATGGAATGCTGTTACACACACTATGTTGAAGTATTACTATTATTATTAATTATTATTATTATTATTATTTATCTTACGGTATATATCAAAAATAATATTGAGCAAAATTGAATTGAAATATTGTCGATGTGGCCCTCCAGCAGTGCTCGGGTTGCTCATGCGGCCCCCTGTAAAAATTAATTGCCCACCCCTGCTATAGGTTATTAAATTCCAGACTCAAGCCGTTACTTTTTCCTATACTTTGAACCCTGCGGCCTATAAAACGGTCCGGATAATTTATAATTTTTCTTTGCTGACAGCCATAACGTTTTGAGTTCAACAATTAGGTTTCATTAATACAAGCAGAGACACTGAAAAGGTGTTAGTGTTTGCGCTATGGTGCCATCTTTTGGACAACTTCGCTCACTGCAGAAGAACATCTACAGTATTCCCTTCTGTTAAGGGCTTTGAACTGAAAGCTAAAGTGCCGTTACGTCTTCTAGTCCAGTGTTTTCAACCAGTGTGCCGTGAGATACAGTCTGGTGTGCCGTGGGAGATTATCTAATTTCACCTATTTGGGTGAAAAATATTTTTTGCAAACCAGTAATTGTAGTCTGCAAATGATGTGTTGTTGTTGAGTGTCTGTGCTGTCTAGAGCTCGGCAGAGTAACCGTGTAATACTCTTCCATATCAGTAGGTGGCAGCCGGTGCTAATTGCTTTGTAGATGTCGGAAACAGCGGGAGGCATAGTGCAGGTGAAATTGTGTCTAATGCTTAAACCAAAAATAAACAAAAGGTGAGTGCCGCTAAGAAAAGGCAATGAAGCTTAGGGAAGGCTATGCAGAACGAAACTAAAACTGAACTGGCTACAAAGTGAACAAAAACAGAATGCTGGACGACAGCAAAGACTTACTGCGGAGCAAAGACGGCGTCCACAGTGTACATCCGAACATGACGTGACAATCAACAATGTCCCCACAAAGGATAAAAACAACTGAAATATTCCTGATTGCTAAAACAAAGTAGATGCGGGAAATATCGCTCAAAGGAAGACATTAAACTGCAACAGGAAAATACCAAAAAAAGAGAAAAGCCACCAAAATAGGAGCGCAAGACAAGAACTAAAACACTACACACAGGAAAACAGCAAAAAAGTCCAAATAAGTCACGGCGTGATGTGACAGGTGGTGACAGTACACCTACTTTCACACAAGAGCTATAGTGATGCAGCTTGGTTATGCTTTAAAGTCATATCCAACAATTGTGACAACAAATTTTTACTGTCAACTGAGTTTAGTTTTTGAATGATTTCTACTGGTGGTGTGCCTCCGCATTTTTTCAACGCAAAAAATGTGCTTGACTCAAAAAAGGTTGAAAAACACTGTTCTAGTCGTCCATAGCGTTTCTATTCAAATGGATTCTTCATTCATCACTCCAAGCAACATTTGTAAGTTATACAATACAACAAACTATTAATACTTACTAAACCTTCCCGTGTGTGTATGTGTGTGTGTGTGTGTGTGTCTGTAGGAGTGTTTTCATGCATATTTGTATGTGTGCTATGGTAATGTAATGAAGTTAGCGCCATTAGCTAATATGCTAACACATTTACGAGTGTCTGTGTTAGTATTAATTTAAAGAAACAATGCAAAAAGAATGCTACGGTTTCACAATTTCCTTAGTGAAGTCACCAAAACATCACCATGGAGATATTGAGTCTGTTAAGCTGATTGGAGAGCGAAATTTCGCATCTGGTGGGTCCATGACAATGACTCCTGTTTTTTTTTGATCAGCTGTTTTACCGCCATGTTTGGAAACAATTAAGATATCTAAATAAACATTTACAAAATGTTTGTGTAAATAACTAATTTCACAACGTATACATCTGCAGCATATAGTTTCTTATGAAATTTAGTGGGTGTGGCTTGTATCAGGGAAGTATATTTTGCTTTTTCACTTGTAGCACCAGTGCTACTATATGAAAACAATTTGTAGCACAGAACATTTTGTGTAGCACAAAAAACATTTAGTAGGATATGAAATGTCTTGAATATCACAATGTCATTATTAACACTCAAACAAGGTACACATGGTTAATCATACATTTAAACACAATACCATCATAAGGCCTACTGTAACAGAGAAAACATCCCTAAATTGTACTAACTAGCACTGTCACTAACACGAGTGTAGGCCTGGGCGATATGGACCAAAACTCATACCGATATAGTTTGTTTGGCCCATAAACTAACCCAAACATGAAAATATGCGTTGACGTAACTAAATATCTCTACCATGCCTTGATTTAAAAATTTCGGGACTGACGATGATCCAAATACACAAAAACAGGCACCAACAAGTAAGAAAAGTAGGTTTTATATAATAAGACCCCAACTTAAGAGGTGTTTTGAGATAAGAAAAAAGAAAACGCCTTGAAAATAATATAAGAAAAGTCAAATAATATCTCCAAATTTCTATAAAAAACATTAAGCTATGCTCAATTCTTCAGCTAACAAAAATATAAAAGAACAAAATATATTGAATGTACTTCTGTATGTTCTTGTCAACAAACAGGGTATTGTTTGGATGGCAAGTCCCTCACTTCAATCATTGATTTGTTGTTCAATATTCCTTCGACCTACATAGTTACTAGCGCACAGTGTAGTTTGTGTCAACTTTTACGGTGGTGGAAAAAAAATGTTTTTTTAACTGACGGTTTCTCCAACTAAGATCTTCTTTCTTACGTGTTGGGAATGCTGAGCCAGCCTAAGTGTGTGAACTAGTAGGAGCTCGGGACATGGCAGAGGAGGAAGGGACACACACACAGCTCTCAGCGAGCACAAAGTGATAAGTACTTCCGCATCAATCACTTGTCCATTTAGTTATGGTTATAAATATATTTCAAACATGCTATACAGGTTGGCGATCATTTTACTCTAGTTTGATCAAATCTGGATGGATTTATTTTAGGAACAAAATGCGATGAACAGTTTAATTCCCAAGTCTATTTTGAATCACATTTGTGAGTAAATTTGTCGCACCGTGCAAACCTAATATCCGGTGCGCTCTATAGTCTGGAAAATACTGTATATCATAATCGGCGCTGATGTATAGATTTTCTTTAAAAAGGCTGAAAAAAAAAAAAAAAAAGTTACACATACATTTAAAAAAACAAATCTGTTTTCTTAGTCATTTGTATTACCATATTTTGCTCTATTTTTCAATTGTTGTTGCTTAATGTACCATGTACAAACCCTGTTTCCATATGAGTTGGGAAATTGTGTTAGATGTAAATATAAACGGAATACAATGATTTGCAAATCATTTAACCCATATTCAGTTGAATATGCTACAAAGACAACATATTTGATGTTCAAACTGATTTTTTGCAAATAATCATTAACTTTAGAATTTGATGCCAGCAACACGTGACAAAAAAGTTGGGAAAGGTGGCAATAAATACTGATAAAGTTGAGGAATGCTCATCAAACACTTATTTGGAACATCCCACAGGTGTGCAGGCTAATTGGGAACAGGTGGGTGCCATGATTGGGTATAAAAACAGCTTCACAAAAAATGCTCAGTCTTTCACAAGAAAGGATGGGGCGAGGTACACCCGTTTGTCCACAACTGCATGAGCAAATAGTCAAACAGTTTAAGAACAACGTTTCTCAAAGTGCAATTGCAAGAAATTTAGGGATTTCAACATCTACGGTCCATAATATCATCAAAAGGTTCAGAGAATCTGGAGAAATCACTCCACGTAAGCGGCATGGCCGGAAACCAACATTGAATGACCGTGACCTTCGATCCCTCAGACGGCACTGTATCAAAAACCGACATCAATCTCTAAAGGATATCACCACATAGGCTCAGGAACACTTCAGAAACCCACTGTCACTAAATACAGTTCGTCGCTACATCTGTAAGTGCAAGTTAAAGCTCTACTATGCAAAGCGAAAGCCATTTATCAACAACATCCAGAAACGCCGCCGGCTTCTCTGGGCCCGAGATCATCTAAGATGGACTCATGCAAAGTGGAAAAGTGTTCTGTGGTCTGACGAGTCCACATTTCAAATTGTTTTTGGAAATATTCGACATTGTGTCATCCGGACCAAAGGGGAAGCGAACCATCCAGACTGTTATCGACGCAAAGTTCAAAAGCCAGCTTCTGAGATGGTATGGGGGTGCATTAGTGCCCAAGGCATGGGTAACTTACACATCTGTGAAGGCACCATTAATGCTGAAAGGTACATACAGGTTTTGGGACAACATATGCTGCCATCTAAGCGCCGTCTTTTTCATGGACGCCCCTGCTTATTTCAGCAAGACAATGCCAAGCCACATTCAGCACGTGTTACAACAGCGTGGCTTCGTAAGAGTGCGGGTACTTTCCTGGCCCGCCTGCAGTCCAGACCTGTCTCCCATCGAAAATGTGTGGCGCATTATGAAGCGTAAAATATGACAGCGGAGACCCCGGACTGTTGAACGACTGAAGCTCTACATAAAATAAGAATGGGAAAGAATTCCACTTTCAAAGCTTCAACAATTAGTTTCCTCAGTTCCCAATCGCTTATTGAGTGTTGTTAAAAGAAAAGGTGATGTAACACAGTGGTGAACATGCCCTTTCCCAACTACTTTGGCACGTGTTGCAGCCATGAAATTCTAAGTTAATTATTATTTGCAAAAAAAAAATAAAGTTTATGAGTTTGAACATCAAATATCTTGTCTTTGTAGTGCATTCAATTGAATATGGGTTGAAAAGGATTTGCAAATCATTGTATTCTGTTTATATTTACATCTAACTCAATTTCCCAACTCATATGGAAACGGGGTTTGTACTTCAGACTACACTTTGTTGAAAATGGTTTCTAGAGACTTCTCCAATCCTTTTAGTGACATTTTCTTTAAAAAAATAAATAAATAAATTAAAAAAAAAGCAAAGAAATCTAGCATCTGAGTCTGGTGTTATTGGAGACTATTCATGTTTGGAGAAGCTTTACATCTGTCACTCGAGCCTCTAATGTGCCAAAAAACATCACTGACATCACACATGCACGTTCTCTCCTTAAAAGCCGCCACTCTCCTCTTAACATTTGCACATTTTGTAGATTACTGTTCGTGGGTACATCTCGGATATATTAAAATACAGCCTCATCGCAGTCATAATGCATCCAGATTACTGTTCGTGGGTACATCTCGGATATATTAAAATACAGCCTCATCACAGTCATGATGCATCCGCTCAAGACAATTGCGTGCGCTTTGCTTACGTCATCACAACATCCTGTTTTGGCAGTGCAAGTTCACTGATCAAAATCTTTTTTTGGTGGTCAAATTTTTGGTGTATAACTAATCAATAGTGCGTAAATAATAGTAAATACACTAGGGGTGTGCATCTCTACCTTAAATGGCAATCCGGTATGAATCTTGATACATGGGTTACGATACAATTCACTAACAAAATCATTCCGATTCGATGCAAATGTAAGCAATGCATGGTGAAAAAAATATTAAATGTACCATGTCATGTTATTTATTTATTATTTATTTATGTCAGAACAATGTTGTGTCTATTTTCTTTTTTAAATAGACACACAAAACAGGTGGTTCCTGTATTACTAGCAAATAGTAGAACTATCAACTTAAAGCCATTGAAATTCATAAACTTAAAAAAAAAAATGCGAGTTCAAAAATGCAAATTATAATTACAACTGTAAATAAATGTTCTTCTGTTGATTCTTAGTTTAAAAAAAAAAAAAGTGTTATACATGTTAAATGTGAGTATAAAATTTGATTAAAAATCTGAAGGTTTGTGATTTTCTCAAGAACGAACCAAATTTGTCTCATTGACATGAACAATAGGTTTGTTTTTATTTGAAGCGTGACAGTGATGAAATATTTACATCTCAACCAAGGCAGAAACAGCGGCAGCTTTGCAGAGTGAGTTGGTCTCCTCTCTGCTCTGACGAATTGTGATTGCACTTAAAATTACAACAAAATGTGTTTTTAGTACAAGTTGTCTAAGAGCAGATATTAAGTAGACAGGGGAACGCCTGTGAGGAAAGGCTAACAGCAGCACCGCTTGTACATTGAGGACAGAGTGTTGAGCGCTTTCATGTCTCCAAACACCCCCACCCCCCCAAAAAAAATGCTAAGACTTGTCTCTAGTCACATTTGAGAAGGAAAGTCAGTAAGAGTTGGAAAGCTACTAGATTTAGTGAGAAAATCTCGAAGTTGACAACACTATGCTGAGGTGTGTGTGGAAAATAAGTCAATCAGAATTACTTAAACTGCGGCAGACCGCGAGGAAACAAGTTTATTATTATTTAAAAATAGAGTAGTTAAAGGGGGAAATATAGGCCTGAGAAATGTCAAGTATGGCGTGAGAAAGGTTTCAATTGCATGACTCTCAGGTTTGGCAGCTCTGAACTAAGTTTTTAGCACAATGAACAGTGTAATAGATGATGTGATTACCTCGCAGAGTTGTGGCCAAGTTGGAGCTGGAAGTCTTTCAAATCAATGTCCTCTTGTTTTACCAGTTGGTAGCTATGCTAGAATTAGCATCCTTAGCTCCGTCATTGCCGGCTTGAGTGTTTCGATGCCGTCACAACAGGTGATTGCTCAGATTAGTCATGCTGCCGCTACTTTATCACTGCTTTCCAAACATTACACATGGCCATACTTTCCACAACAGCATTCTTTTAAAAGAATAATACAAACGTTTACCACACTTTAGATTTAATATTTGGGGGTGCATTGTTTGTAAACTCTTTCGGTGCAGTCTGTTACATTGCTCTGTCATCAGTCGTAAACGAGAACGGTAGTCTGGTATTACATCACAGAAATCTCGCAAGATTAGAGCAGCTATATTTCGTAGTAGATCTACAATCAACCGATTCATAACTTTCCAACCGGACATCGACCGATCCACACGCAAAATGATGTATTCGTATCTGTAAAGTTAATATATATTTGTTTTCACGTAAAAAAACAACTTATTTTAAACATGTGGCTGTTTTTGTTTTGCCGTAGCTTTGTGCCACAATCAACTACACATAGAGGGAACTATACTCATGTTGATAGTATTAAAAACTTCAAAATGATCTGGTACCCTTGGTGAAGATAAAAACAACTTCTGTAATAATCGCAATTAATTATGAGTTAACTACATACAAAATGTGATTAATCGGGATTAAATATGTTCATGGTTTGACAGCCCTAAAAATAATATCACATAATATTTTTGTGCATGCAAGTGTACCTGTGAAGCCTCCGTCCGCAATGTTAAACATGAAGCGGGTCTTTGCCTTCTTCTTCTCCTCGATTGCTGCAGCAGTGGCAGCAGTGACAACAGCAGTGCTGGCTGAGGTTCCGCTCTCCTTGCTGCTGTCGCCATTCTGCAATTTGGTGGCCTCCTCCGGCTTTAGAGTTTCCTTCTCTTCCTTTGCGTCTGCAGAATGGTCGAGAGAGGATGTGTTAAGAGTTCAACATCAGAACGATGACTTGACACGAGAACAAATGGGTTGGTACCTTTCTTGTCGTCTGCGGGAGAAGCAGTGTCCATTTTCTCTGTCTTTTCTTCTAGAAAAAAAGAACATTTAGCATACATTTTCCATCTTAGATGTGTGAGTGTGTGTATAAAATTTCACCATTAACTTCAGCGTCTTGACTTTTAGACTCCACCCCCTCAATTTTGGCTTCTGAGGGAGACGCAGAGTCCTCTCCTCCCTCCGGACTCTTCTTCTCGCTCTCGCCGTCCTTCCCGCTCTCTGCTTCTCCATTGGTTGCCTTGTCGACCTCCATAGGCTCCTCCCCGTTCTTCTTTTCCTCAGACGAACTCTTATCATTGTCATCTGGGATGGAGATTACCTGGAAGAGAAAGTGGATTTCGTGATTGTGCTTTTCGGTCTTGAAGTCGTCTGACAAATGTTCGGAGTTCTCACCTCACTGGCGGTCTTTGTGGTGTCTTGGCCGTTTTTGTCCGCCTCATTGTCTTTCTTTGTGTCTTTCTCTCCATCCTTGACTGCCTCATCGCTCTTTGACTCGTCCACTGAAGAAACATTTTGACATCATGTTACTATGCGGCAACAAGAAAGTTTACTCCTACAAGAGGTGTGACCGTTTCCATGAGTCACCTGTAGCGGGCGTGTTGGGTTGGGTGTCAGCAGGGGTTCCCGTGGATGGCGTTTTTCCCGGCGAGCTGGGTTGAGCGGCTCGCTTGTTCTCCTCTAGCTCGGCCATCCAGGGCATGGACCACTGGCCGTTGACGTGTTCAAACTCCTGAACCTGGACAAGCAGAGTGTCACTTGGACCAACTTAAAAAGGTGACAGCCATCTACGTTATTAATGCTGTACCTTCTTACGGATAAGCGACATTACGCCGATGCGGGTAAGGACGTGTTGCCGTGACAACCCTTCCCTGGGAACGCCGTCTGCAAAGGTCTCTGCGCCATCAGCCCCGGGCTCGCAAAGGTGGCGCATGAACAGAGAAACGTAGGCCCTGACAGTGACACACAGAGGACTTTTAACACATGGATGCCTTGGATTTATTTGTTCCAACACAAAGCAGACTTTCTTACTTGAACTCTTTCTCCGATTTGCCTCGGAGGTCTCGGACCAACCACTGGGTGGTGAATGCGTCTTGTGGGGGCATGCCATAACGCATCACAGCATTTAAGAAGGCCTTCCTCTGCCGAGAGTTGAAACCCAGCACCTGTGCGACTCCTAACATTAGCGTTTACTCTTTCAACACTGGTCTGTGCAAGTGTTTTGGCTTACCTCGATGTTGCCTCCCACCCTGGCCAGCAGGGGGGGCAACGGCTTGTCTCGCTCGTTCCTCAGGCCCTTCCTGTTGGGCCTGCGTGAGTTGGCTGCACAAGACAGACGGACACGGCGAGACGTCAATGTTAGACATCTTTACCGCTGCCAATAGGAGAACAGCAAGATCTTTCAACAGAAAGTTACCTTCTGTTCGCTCATCAAAGTCCTCATCTCCTTCCTCGGAGGCCACGGAGTAATCCGATTGGCCGTCAGACTGGTCATCCTGCCAATCGGCTGTAAGATGATAAAGAACGGGCCAATGAGTAGAATGCAGATAGTTATTTGAATGTTGGAGTCTTACCTCTGTCCTCCTGCGAGCCGTCGTTGTAGTTGACCTGCTTGCGGATGCGCTTGCCCTTGCCCAGGTTGCGAGCCAAGTCCTCCTGCTGCTGCTCGTAATGGTGACGCAGAAGCTTCTCCCAGTAGTCGGGGTCAACACTCTCCTCCTGCTTGATAATCTCACGCTGCACCTCTTCCTCCTGAGTAGTGAAAACAGGAGAGGAAAAGTGGTAAACATAAAGCACGAGGCACGCTTGATAGTGTGCGAGTGTTACTCACCTCCTCTTCCTCGTCTTTGACCACATACTGCGCCACCTTGAAGGAGCTCAGGTACTCGTTCATGCTCTGCAGCTCTGTGTCGTCTGTGCCGTCCTGGTTTCTGTCCAGCAGGCGGTCGATGGCCTTGTCGTCGTAGTGGATGACGCTGCTGTCATCCTCCTTGTTCTCACCTGAGCAAAAGGTAAACGGGGTCGTGAAAAAGGATTGCTTTGCATGACGTATTTATTTTCACTGGCAGTGGCGTCTCACCCTCTCCCTCATCTTTGAAGAGCTCCTCTGTTCCAAACTTGAGAATGTCATCCAGTTCCTGCTTTGACATGGAGCCCGTCTTGGATCCGAGGCCAGGCCGGACGACCAGGTGGGTCAGCATCATCTTCTTCTTAGCAACCTAATGGATGAAGGAGGGGTAGAGTCATGAGGTTGCCTTATGGGGAATGACGCCTGCACTTCGGTGCACTTGCGCTTTACCTGTGTGATCCTCTCCTCTACTGACGCCTTGGTGACAAAGCGGTAGATCATCACTTTTCTGTTCTGACCAATTCGATGAGCTCTGCTGAAGGCCTGCAATCATGGCGGAACAAAATGAGCTCAAATTATGAAGAAAAAGTAAGCGTCACGCCGTTCAAGAGCAGTGGCGACGCACCTGGATGTCATTGTGAGGATTCCAGTCCGAGTCATAGATGACGACAGTGTCGGCAGTGGCCAGGTTGATTCCCAGACCTCCGGCTCTTGTCGACAGCAGGAAGGCAAACTGCGGAGCGCCAGGAGCTGAGAAGTTCAAAGACATGATGTCAATCATCTGCATGAAGCGGCCATTGTCTTAAGAAACGCAGCCAAAGCAGAGAGGAAGCTTCGAACCGTTGAAGCGATCGATGGACTCCTGTCTCATCCCTCCTGTGATGCTTCCGTCGATGCGCTCATACTTGTAGCCCTCATTCTCCAGAAAGTCCTCCAGCAGGTCCAACATCTTGGTCATCTGCAGGGCAACAGAGGAAGCTGCTAAGTCAGTTTGATCAAACATGAAAAACGGCATCAGAGTGCGGCGTCTTACCTGAGAGAAGATTAGCACTCTGTGTCCTCCGTCCTTCAGCTTCCTCATCATCTTCTGTAGCAACATCAGCTTCCCAGCCCCCTTTATGAGGGAGCTTCCGTCATACATTCCGTTAGGCAGTTTTGGAGCTTCCTGTTAAGAGTTAGGATAGTTGGCATTCAAAAAATATCAATAAAGAAAAAGTTTACTGATCATCATCTGTGTAGCAGCATGATGCATCCATACCATTGCTGCGCCAGGGAAGAGGAAGGGGTGGTTGCAGCACTTTTTGAGGTCCATGACAACGTTGAGTAGCGAGACTTGGTTCCCCCCCCCTTTGGTGTTCAGAGCATCAAAGTTCCTGGTCAGAATGAATTTGTAGTATTTCCTGTAGACAGAAAACACTTTTTAAAGGATGTTCTTTCTTATCTGAGCAAAGGCCAAACTTTCAGGGTACAAGACCAGAGCACCCACAGAGGTTCTCCCCATGCTAGACTCACTTCTGAAGGGGGCTGAGCTCTACCCTGACAATGAGCTCCGTCTTGGAGGGCATGTGCTTAAACACATCGGCCTTCAGCCTCCTGAGCATGTGCGGACCCAACATGTCGTGTAACTTCTTGATCTGGTCCTCTTTGGCAATGTCTGCAAATTCCTCCAGGAAGCCCTCCAGGTTGCTAAACAAACATGAATTCTTAGTCACGTGTAGGGATGTAGTGATAAGAACATTTCATATCATGGTTATTGTGACCAAATCTATCACTATTGTTGAAAGTTCTCAAAAAGTAGGATACTTGTTCACATACTGATACCTCAGGGTTTCATTATGGATTGTGGGGTCCACAATGGTAAAATAAGAGCCGCATACTATAATGAGTTGTTATTCTTAACATGAAAACAACTTTACGCAAGATATTTTATTAACGGATATATAATATATAGTCTATTAATTACGTTATATTCCCCATATTTATTTCAAAAACTTCATGTGTATATTGATGAATTGTTTACATATTTGGCAAACTAAATTCCAACATTCAGGAAGGGCAGAACATAGTCCAGCCTTTGTTAAATTGTACAATAAGCAATTGAAATGGAATAAGAGAGCAAAACGATAACATTAGAAAAAAATATGTGTTGATACTAATAACAGATGTGTTTTTAATTATATGTACAAATTTTAATAGCCTTTTTAAGTGAAATATATGCATCAAGTTATATAATATCATATTGGCCACGTCCTTAGCGCCACAAGTATATTGGCAATATGCTTTCCTTGGCAGAAGAGATCAAATATTATTCTGTCTTTTAAAGAGTCAATTGTTAATGGGATACATCAAATATGTTTATCTTCTCCTGTTCTAATTTGTAAAGGTTTTAGCGTGCCATTAAAGGCACTCAAAAACCTTTACGTCATGATTAAGGCAAAACGGTGTGCTTCACTACCTGTTTGTGACACATGGGTTCACTTCCTGTTGTGTGTAGACACTTCTGTGTATGGATCTTTATATTCATCTTTACTGTATAATAGTTATGTCTTAATATCTTGGTTTATTGTCTGAATAATAATGATAGTCTGGCAACAACTCATCTTTTTCTTATGACCACATTTTGAAAAGTTTATAAAATTTTTTGTTTCATGATCACATTGTTGTCGTCAAGAATGATGATGTTGATGTAATTTTGGTTTGTATCAATTTGTTATTGAAATAAAGATGATTAGAACAAAACTTTATTTTTGTCAGTCTGCGTTGTAAGAGCCCTGTTGAATGACAGCATTTTGTTTATACAATATTAGATTCGGGTCTGACATTTGTAATGGGGAAATAGGTTAATGTGTATTGTATTCATGTTAGTATTTAATCGAGCTAGCAATTGACATGCTAGTTGTCAGCTAGCGATTAGCTCCACCATCTAGGGATAAAACTATAGATTTTGACTGAACCATTATAGTCTGAAATTAATAATAATCAGTTTCACTTTTATCACAATGCATTGATTAATTTCACAACAAGATATTTATAAAATCACATATTACTCACAGATTATAATGTATTATTACTGTCGGAAATAACAGATTACAAATTAAAGCACTATAAAAAAATAGTACAAAAAAATAATAATAAATAAGTAACTTAATTAGCAATTGTATTACTGACTGATATAAGACTAAGATTAACTATTGAGCCCCTTGGGGAAATGTTACTCATGCATATGGGTAAATAAACTCAACTGTTATTGCCATCAACTGCCATCAATGCTCATTTATTCATTTTTAATAATCTATTTCATGCTGATTAAGTTCCACAACTTCGAATTGACATTGTAAAAAACAAAAAAAAGTTATCTTCTCATGACCGTACACATGAAAGTGGTAGGTTTTTAGCTTCTTATTAGTCCAGCTTCCATACTAATTTTATACCCTTTAGTAGGGCTGCACACTTGAGGAAAAACACAATTGCGATTTTTCTCCAAAACGGCGATTTGATTTGCGATTTTTTATATTTTATACATCAAAATGCATAAAACTGCAAACTAACGAGTGAAGGAAGACATGTTACTTTTTGGACTGTCAATCAACGTATCTTCATCTCAAGATGCCACACAATAGAACAATATACATTCATTTTATTTAAAAAACATTCAGTGTTGGCGTTAACGCACTTTGTGTCTTTTTACGCATTGAAATCAGAACGGACGCCATTGAAATCAGAAAGGACGCAAAATTCTGAAAGTCCACGCGTCTCCAGGACGTGTTTTTTTTAACCTATTATAGCTTTCCCACCTCAATGCATTCGGAGCGTTGGAAGGGGTGATAAAGGTCTTAAATCGAAGATGTCAAGAAGAAATGTCATTCTGTATGATTACAGCCAATTTTAATGACCATGTTGCTTTTGGAACAACCCATGTACAAGTGAATGAAGGGCATTCTTACTCAACAGCCATACATGTCACACTAAAGGTGGCCGTATAAACAACACCAACACGGTCATAAACATGTGCCATATTGTGAAACCAAACTAAACAACAATGACAAACACATTTCGGGAGAATATTTGCACCCCAACACAACATAAACACAACAGAACAAATACCCAGAATTCCCTGCAGTACCAACTCTTCCGGGATGCTACACTATTTTATTTGGTCCAAGGTGTAATTATAAGTGTGACCTGTAGATGGCAGTCAAACATAGGAGATAAGTCTCAAGTAAACAACACCAACATTTTAAATGTTCCATTGAAAATATAGAACATTACACACGGCGCTCAAAAATCTATCATATTGTTTTAATGCCATTTCTAATATAAAGTAGTGTAAAGTTCTTACTTATAGCTGTCAGTAAACTCGCCATGAAGGTGCCACAACTACCGGTATAGTGAGTTTACATTATTCACCCAAGGAACTTTAGTTATTAGAGTTCCGGTCGGACGGTTTTTCACGGGACACATTTCCGGTGTGGTTGTTTCCGGATGAGGAGACGTTGCTCCGTTGTTGATCGAAGTAAAGTCTGAATGTCATTAAAACAGTTAGTTCCATCTTTTGACACTTCTTCCACTCCCGTCCTTGCATGCTACACCGCTACAACAAAGATGACGGGGAGAAGACGCTGCCGAAGGTGAGCCACGTAAATAAGACCGCCCACAGAACGGCGCATCCTGAAGCGACCGTCAGAAAGCGTCTTGAAGATGGTCCGATTATCTTTTGACCAAAGAACCACCATTACATGTTATGTAGACCACAAGGAAGCCTTTTACATTTAGAAAAAAATCGTAATAATAAGACTCCTTTAATGCGGCTTAT
This sequence comes from Entelurus aequoreus, assembly GCF_033978785.1. Taxonomy (NCBI): domain Eukaryota; kingdom Metazoa; phylum Chordata; class Actinopteri; order Syngnathiformes; family Syngnathidae; genus Entelurus; species Entelurus aequoreus. The sequence goes on along the minus strand of NC_084738.1, from coordinate 46,494,993 downwards.
AATAGGGTGCGCCTAATTATTGGAACATTCTTTTAAATAGACCATTCACGGGCACTGCGCCTTATAATCCGGTGCGCCCTATGGCCTGGAAAATACGGTATATTTGCCAGGTCAAATTAATTATTTATTTATTATAGGTCGATATAGAATGTGATATATAACAGGATAGTGCATACATTTATCATTTGTTTTCAAAACAGTTACAAAAAAGTGGGACCCCATAAATTTACTGTGGGACTAGGGCTGGGCGATATGGCCTTTTTTTAATATCTCAATATTTTTAGGCCATATCGCGATACACGATATATATCGCGTTATTTTGCCTTAGCCTTGAATGAACACTTGATGCATATAATCACAGCAGTATGATGATTCTATGTGTCTACATTAAAACATTCTTGTTCATACTGCATTCATATATGCTCATTTTAAACTTGCATGCAGAGAGGGAAATCACACCTAAGTCAATTTACCAAAACTGTATTTATTAAACAGTTATTAAGCAGTGGCACAAACATTCATGTCATTTCAAAACAGAACGTGCAAGCTTGTCAGAGACATTTTAAAACAAGCTATTAGTGCACTTTTGTGCATGATGTCCTCAAGATGACAAATCAAAACACTAAATTAAAGTGCACTTTTTGTAAAGAATGCCACTACAATAGTTTAAAACAAATAAAGTGCACTTTTGTGCATGATGTCACACAAGATATTTCAATAACTGTCCAATAAAAATGAGCTGCATAATAGGAAATCTAATTGTGTACATCCTTCGCTATGTGGTAGGTTCCGGCGGACGTTATCTCCTTATGTCGTTCCTTATGTCTTTTTTTTTTTTTCATACGGTGTTGATGTGGAAATGGTTGCCTCTGCATTTTGTTGGTGTGGCACCGAACGGAAATGTTGACGTGCGGAGTAAGCACTGTTCATTCTCTAGCGCAGTGGTTTTCAATCACTATGCCGCGGCACACTAGTGTGTCGTGAAATATTGCCTGGTGTGCCGTGGGAAATTATACAACTTCACCTAATTGGTCCCAAAAATATTTTTTGCAAATCAATAATCATAACAATGTGCCGTTGTCTAGTGCCTGTGCTGTGTAGAGCTTGGCAGGGTAACCATGTAATACTCCATATCAGTAGGTGGCAGCAGGTAGTTCATAGCTTTGTAGAAGTCGGAATGTGTCGAGGATGGTTTGTCGTGATCCCAATATGCAGAGCACAGCGTGCAGGTAAAAAGGTAAGTAACGCTTAAACCAAAAATCAACAAAAGGCAAGTCCCGCTAGGAAAAGGCACGGAAGCATAGGGATGGCTATGTAAAACAAAAGTAAAACTGAACTGGCTACAAAGTCAACAAAAACAGAATGCTGGACGACAGCAAAAACTTACAGCGTGTGGAGCAAAGACGGCGTCCACAAAGCACATCCCGTACATGACATGACAATCAACAATGTCCCCACAAAGAAGGATAGCGTACGCACAACTTCAATAGTCTTGATTGCGAAAAAACAAAGCAGGTGCGGGCAATAGCGCTCAAAGGAAGGCATGGAGCTGCTATAGGAGAACACCACCAAAAAAGGAAGGGTCACCAAAATAACAGCGCAAGACCGAAACTAAAGCACTACACACAGGAAACAACAACAAACTCAAGATAAGGCACGACAACCTGGTGGAGTTTCATTTTTTTAACCTTTTCTGCTGGTGGTGTGCCTCTGTATTTTTTAATGAAGAAAATGTGCCTTGGTTAAAAAAAGGTTGAAAAACATTGCTCTAGCGGGTGACTTTCCAAATGATGCTACATATTAGCAGTAATGCTACTTTTTATAGCAACGCTTTCGCCCCACACTTGACAAAGTACGGTTGTCTGTTCGACATATTCCCACTTGAAGCCAAACCACCGCCAGACGATGGACCCCCTGCTGTTTTTTGGGGGAATTAATTATTCCTTCATTTGTTACTAGATTCGCACCTTCTCTCTCTTGTATTACCACTCGCACCGCACTGCTAGCATCACAGCTAACGTTACCCATGCTGCTACCTCTTTGCTGCGCGAGGGCGTATACGTATGTGACGTATGACGTGACAGTATGTGACATGTGTAAGAAGGTGCGCTTGTCTGTCTGTGAGAATGAGACACAGGAAAGAGCGAGGAGAGCTTGAATTGTAATGCCAGCAGCTAAAAGCAACTGCGTGAGAATGTATACTCGAATATCACGATATAGTCATTTTCTATAACGCACAGAGACAAACCCGCGATATATCGCGTATATCGATATATCGCCCAGCCCTATGTGGGACCCCATTTTTATGACTTGATGGGGTCCCTGGGACCCCATTTTGAAGATTCCTAGTGCCAACACTGATATTTGATCCCTGCAGACAAACTCAGAGCTACATCATGATCTTAAACTAAAGACATCAATTAAAAACTATACAGTGTTTATTATGTAATGTAATCATATTATATAACTACGCGATTAACCAATTCAAGAATATAAACTTTTATATCTCATTACTGCAAATTTTTTTGATCACTGTACTGTAATTGGAAGTTAAATTAAAAAAACAACAATAAATAAAATGGACTAATTTCTGTGAGCAAACATTTAACTTAAATACTGAACTTTTTGTAAATTTTTTCCCAGTAGGAAAAACTAGGTCGGGCATTGTCTTTTTTTGATTTTAAGCTGAAATATTCACACAACGGGACATTTGGAGTCTAACACCGTAGCTTCTTTATATGTTTAGGCACCTTTATTGTGAAGACAGGAATTGTGTGGTTGGTTTTTAAATTCTTAACAGCAAGTGTGTGGGAGAGAGAATCTACTCAGTGTTTAAATAAAAAGAGTTCTTGCCTGCTGTTTTTTCCTCCAATACTAAACTTGCACCAGCCAGCGGAAATCTCACAAGACAATTGGTTACCATCCATCCATCTATTCTCTACCGCTTGTCCCTTTTGGGGTCGCCGGAGCCTATCTCAGCTGCAATCGTGTATGTCAATTAAGTGACAAATGTGACATCATAGGAAAGATTTAGGATAGGTAATAAATTATGTCTATTTTTTTCATGCTTGGCTATCAACGGTCTAGTAAGAAGAGCCCCGAACCGAAACTTTCTTTTGGCAGATTTGGAAAATGGGTGAGTCATTGTCTTAATGGTAATTTTTTTAAGTACCCTAAGCTTTTTTTGGGTGGGAAGTTTGTTGCCCTGTCCTGCTGCCATTTTTATTTGAATGTAGCATACTCTGTACGCATTTCTCAATAGGTGCATATTAAGGCATGCACAGATGGTGCAACTCTGTCTTTGTTCTATGCAGGTTGTGCCGAAAATACCATACCAGCGTAACACACACGGTGTAGTGGAGCCTTTGCGATTAAATAAAAATGACTTTCTTAATCATGGTTAATGGAAAAAATTATTAATCGCTGCATCCCTACCCCGTCAGCTTCTTGCTAGCGATTAGTGCTTTAGCTTTCGTCTCAAGGAAATGAGTAGTATCATTAGTCCGTGAGTTTATCTAAGTGAATTTATTGATCATTGTTTACGAACATTTTAATTTGAAATAGTAATACTATTTGGCAGGAGTTGAACTGCAGTTCATCATTAATACCTGTAATCGCTACAGCGCTAGTAACGTCATAAAGCCAAAAGTGGAGGGACAAGACGACCTCACTCAGAGGAGCAACCAAACAAAGTTCTGCCTACCTGAACCTCTCTGGCGTGAGGAAGTTGAGCAGATGGAAAAGTTCCTCCAAGTTGTTTTGCAGCGGAGTTCCAGTGAGAAGCAGCTTGTGCTGCAGAGGGTAATTGTTCAAGATCCGGAAAAACTGCAACAAGCAAACACATTTTACTTTATTTAGGTCAGATAACAAGGGAAGGAAAAAAACTGGTGATGTGTGTGTATACCTTGGACTGGTTGTTTTTTAGCCTGTGAGCTTCATCTACCACCAAACAGGCCCAGTCAATAGAGCCCAAGATGGCCATGTCGATGGTGATCAGCTCGTAGGACGTCAGCAGCACATGGAACTTTATAGAAGAGTCTTTCTGTTTTTGGAAAATTACAAAAGATCAGCGAGCTTATCATCACCACCACATGTTGTTTGCCACCATCTGCTCCCACCTTCATCTTAAAGACTTTCTTCCCTCCTCGGATGGCGTTGTCCTCAAAGGAGAACTCGTTCTCTCTGATGACGGCCCTGCTGTCCTTGTCGCCCACGTACGTCACCACATATATATCCGGCGCCCACATCTCAAACTCTCTCTCCCAGTTGATGATAGTGGAGAGCGGAGCGCTGACGAGGAATGGACCCTTGGAGTGACCCTTAGGGTGCAGTGTGATAAGTCAACACAAGAAATGTGGTTTAATAGACACATGCTCACAGCTGATCAAGTAAATTGGAAATAAAACTGAAAAGATTTGTAGCTGAATGGTTGTTCCACAAAAATGTCCAAAAGGTTTTTTTGCTTGTGTAATTTCCATAAAAATGGTAAATGGGTTATACTTATACCGCTTTTCTACCTTCAAGGTACTCAAAGCGCTTTGACACTATTTCCACATTCACACACTGATGGCGGGAGCTGCCATGCAAGTGTCTTGCTCAAGGACACAACGGACGTGACGAGGTTGGTAGAAGGTGGGGATCGAACCGGGAACCCTCAGGTTGCTGGCACGGCCACTCTCCCAACCGTGCCAAAAAAAAGTTTTCTTAAAAAAAGAAAAGTGTTGCAGACTCAAAAACAAACTATCCGTAAAGAAGCCATACCAGAAACTTCCCTGATGTTGTGCTGCACTGAGGTGCAATTTGGCCTCCCACCTTTGGGTGGCAGCAGCCTCACACAGCATCAGAGTGAGCGATAGAATTATTAATGTTGACAGATTCCATCTGCTTTACACAAAATGGCTGGGTGGCAGCAGGCCAGTAGAATGCCAGCAAGCCACAACAATCTCTGCCATCACATATAGGTCTGTGTTGTCATGGCGACAAAAACACTAAAAACGTTCAACTAAAGCAAAATTAACAACCAAACGCAGCCCACCTCTTTATACAGTGAGTAGAGGAAGACGGCGGTCTGGACCGTCTTGCCCAAGCCCATTTCGTCAGCCAAGATGGTGTCGGTACCCTGAGCCCAGGAGAAGCGCAGCCAGTTGAGCCCCTCCAGCTGGTAGGGGTGCAGCGTTCCCCCCGTGGTGTCTAAGTACTCTGGCTGACGTTCAAACTTGATGGTGGGCTGGTGACGCGAGGGACAGACTGGTAAGCGGCAGGCAGCCATAGACTAACTCGTGAGCACAAAACTCGTACAAGCCAAAAAGTGAGCGTACATCAACCACGGGGTTCTCTGGAGGTCTGTCTGGACGCTTCACACGACCTTTGACCTTGATCTTCTTCCCAGGTTTCCCGTCATCACCCATCATCAGCTCTCTGAAAGAGAAGCAGGTGTCGGTGAGCTGACAGTGAATGCATCACAGCACCAGGTTTATGTACCTGTGGTTCCAATACTGCACTTTGTAGGTGTCAAACTCAGGAACGTCCATGTCATCCGCTTCCCAGGTGGCCTGGTCGTACGCCAGCTCACGCCACTTAATCAGGTAGTGCACGTTATTTTTTCGGTCCACGCTGCAAGAAACAAAGAAACAATTTAAATAAAAGAACCATGTAAGTAGGGCTGGGCGATACATCGATATATCGCGGGTTTGTCTCTGTTCGATATAGATAATGACTATATCTTGATATTCGAGTATATGTTCTAACGCAGTTGCTTTTAGCTGCGGGCATTAGACTGCATGCGTTTCCCACTCTTTCTTGTCTCTTCTTCTCACAGAGACATAAACAAGCGCACCTTCTTACATACGTCACGCATGTAACGTCACACGCCCTCCCCAAGCAGAGAGGTAGCTACATGGGTAACATTAGCTGTGATGCTAACGGTGCATTGCAAGTGGTAATACGAGAGAAAGAAGGTGCCAATCTGGTAACAAATGGAGGAATAATTAATTCCCAAGAAAAACAGCACGGGGTGCATCGTTTGGCGGTGGTTTGGCTTCAAGCGGGAATATGTCGAACAATTATGCAGCAAAAGCGTTGCTACAAAAGTAGCAGCACTGCTATTTGATTTCCTATTATGCAGCTAATTTTTGTTTGACACTTATTGAAATATCTTGTGTATCATGCACAAAAGTGCACTTTATTTGTTTTAAACTATTGTAGTGGCGTTCTGTACAAAAAGTGCACTTTAATTTAGTGTTGTTTTGATATGTCATCTTAGTGACATCATGCACAAAAGTGCACTAATAGCTTGTTTTAAAATATCTCTGACAATCTTGCACTTTCTGTTTTGAAATGACATGAATGTTTGTGCCACTGCTTAATAACTGTTTAATAAATACAGTTTTGCTAAATTGACTTAGTTGTGATTTCCCTCTCTGCATGAAAGTTTAAAATGAGCATATATTAATGCAGTATGAACAAGAATGTTTTAATGTAGACTAGGGCTGGGTGATATATCAATATACGCGATATATCGCGGGTTTGTCTCTGTGCAATATAGAAAATTGCGATATAGAAAATGACTATATTGTGATATTAGAGTATACGTTCTCACGCAGTTGCTTTTAGCTGCTGGCATTACAATTCAAGCTCTCCTCGCTCTTTCCTGTGTCTCCTTCTCACGGACAGACAACCGCACCTTCTTACACACGTCACATACTGTCACGACATACGTCACATACGTATACGCCCTCGCGCAGCAAAGAGGTAGCAGCATGGGTAACGTTAGCTGTGATGCTAGCGGAGTGGTAATACGAGAGAGAGAGAAGGTGCGAATCTGGTAACAAATGAAGGAATAATTAATTCCCCAAAAAAACAGCAGGGGGTCCATCGTCTTGCGGTGGTTTGGCTTCTAGTGGGAATATGTCGAACAGACAACCGTAATTTGTCAAGTGTGGGGGAAAAAGCGTTGCTATAAAAAGTAGCATTACTGCTAATATGTAGCATCATTTGAAAAGTCACCTGTTAAAGTTAAAGTTAAAGTACCAATGATTGTCACACACACACTACCTAGAGAATGAAGAGTGCTTACTCTGCATGTCAACATCTCCGTTCGGTGCCACACACCCACACCATCAAAATGCCAAGGCAAACTTTTCCAGATCAACAACGTATGAAAAAAATAATCATTTTTTTAGTTGTGATTTCCTTCTCTGCATGAAAGTTTTAAAGTAGCATATATTAATGCAGTATGAAGAAGAATATTTTAATGTAGACACATAGAATCATCATACTGCTGTGATTATATGCATCAAGTGTTTATTCAAGGCTAAGGCAAAATATCGCAATATATATAGTGTATCGTGACTTGGCCCAAAAATATCGAGATATTAAAAAAAGGCCATATCGCCCAGCCCTACATGTAAGGAACATTAGATAAAAAGCTGTAATGATTGTTCTGACCTGTGGTTCAGGATGCGGTGGATCATCAGCCACTCCATCTTTATTCCAAACCGGAGGTACTTCTCCTCCAGCTTTGCGTACATGGGATCCTTGTTCTTCCTCTTGACACTCTTGTCTTCCTCACCATCACCAAAGTCAATGGGAGGTGGCTCGTCCATGTCGTTCTTTCTCTGGTAGTTCCTGAACATCACCTGACAGTGGAGTTCCAGCTGGCGGAAAGGCGGACAAGATGTTGTTAAGTATATACAGTAGGGCTGCAACTAACGACTATGTTAACGATTAGTCGACAAATCTGATTATAAAGCATCGTCATATTCATTGGTTCTGATTGAGCCATGAACTTTTAAATTTAGCTTGAAGTTTTTTTTAGGCATGCGCTTACTAACGACAAAGATGGCTCATCCATCTTATTCATTTTCTTTATTTATACTGTAACTATGCTGCTCATTTGGCTGTTACAAAATGAAAATAACTATTAATCTTTGGCGGTTCGCAGCTGAGTGTGAATCGATTGGGATGAAAACCAGCACTTTCAAGTCCGAGTCAACGGTTCTTGCCCGAAAAAGGGTGGAGTGTCGTCTCCGGGTTGAGGACAAGATCCTGCCCCAGGTGTAGGAGTTCAAAGTACCTTCGATCGGCAGACGGATCGGTGCAGTGATGCAGACCCTGCATTGGTCCATCGTGGCGAAAAAGGAGCTGAGCCGGTAGGCAAAGCTCTCAACTTACTGGTTGATCTACGTTCCTATCCTCACCTATGGTCATGAGCTTTGGATTATGACCGAAAGGACAAGGTCACGGGTCAAGCGGCCAAAATGAGTTTCCTTTGTCGAGTGGCGGGCTCTCGCTTAGAGATAGGTTGAGAAGCTCTGTCATTGTGGAGGAGCTCAGAGAAAGGCGTTTGGTTCGAGAGGTGACCGGGTCGGCTACGTTGGTTACAGCCCCCTCGATCGATAAAATTCAACAGTGAATCCTTAGGTTAATCGAGTGTAAACACAAACTGGTTATCGCGCCAAACGCTTTTTATCTTTAAAAACGACAAGAGAGCCAGGGTTGTCCGTGAAAAGAGTCACGCGCTTATGTTACTTACATAACTTGAGACGAGAATAAACGTAGATACATGGACGGGGTGTTGCACGAGACCAGCAATCAGACGGTTAATCTTTAAAACAACGCAAGATTCACGGCTGCCCGCCAAATAATTACCCGCAAGATATGATACATCAACACCGCGGACCGTCTCAGAGCTGTGCCGTCCGTCAATAGTGTAACATCTGAAGTAATAGTGGCTCAGACAGATTCCCATTTTGTCTTTATTTATTTCACAAAATGTAACGTTCTCATACAACAGGCTCAATCTTCTTATCTTGCTGTCTTTTCTGGCAATATTCAAAACGGCCTTTCACCTCCACAATAGATGTCACTCTTTATCCTTGTCCCGAACGTTCGGCCCCCAAATCAAGCCATTGGCTTGAACTTGTCTATGACGACACTGACTTGACTTGTGAAAAAATAAATATGTTTTAAATGTGACCCATTTGCCTTTTTACTTTATTTCAACATCTTTGCGGGTATATGTTGTGTTTTACAAATGTGAAAATGCTGGAAGCATGTCACATTTACAGAATGTGCTTTTTTTATTTATTTGAAGATAAATGCGCTTATGGCTGTTCTCATCAGGTTATTGTTATTCTCATGACATTCAACGGATCAGTTGTGTTAGAAGACTTTGGCCTCTCATTCGAGTAGTTTTCATCAGTTCATGCTCATAGACTTAGCTTGGACAGATCTAGTCTGAGCACATGGTGGCAGGGTCCTAACTATTCATCCTCTAACATGAGGCATGAGGAGGAGCGTATGCACAGGAAGGAATGTTTATTTTATGGTTTAAAAAAAAAGAATGTGTCCATTATCAAATGTTGACCATAGAATCAAATCGTTAATATGCTAAAACTCTAATGCATCGAATCGTTCCGTTAAACAAAATAATTTTTTAATTGCATCGTAACCCATGTATTGAGATTAGAATCGAATTGTCCATCACAAAGAGATTTACATCCCTAATATTAGCGCATTGGTGCCTAATATTTTTTGTGTTGTGTGCGTGTGAGATTGACGTTTGTTATCATGCCTTTCTTCATTGCACTACAAATTGACATTGTTTACACCTGAAGTTCTATACAAAGAGTACTTGAATTTATTTAGACAAAGTTTAGCTGGCAGACTTTGGCTAAAATGACGCAACCTTGTTCCACACCGGTTAGCTTGCTAGCTAAGTAACAAGCTATAGTATTCCCCAGACGTCCGACATTCCCCCGCTTTAAATGCTCTCGTATCAAAGAGGTAGTGTCATAAAAACAAGATGTGCATTACAAAATGAGCAAGGTATTCATGTATTCACAAGAATAGGAGGAAATGTTCCCACATATTACATGTTCTCACCTGAGATGTTGTAAGTGGCGGCGCTGATTTGCATTCCTTCGGAAAAATTAGTCATGACATCACGACGAATGTTGACATCAAATTTTATTGTCGATATTTGTTGACGCACTTCTAATATACAGTAAACGGTGGACTGTGTGTGTGTGCATGAGGCTTGTTTCACCACATACCTGCAGTTCAGTGACCCAAGAGCAGTGCCAGTATGACATGTTGGACCATTTGGCAAAGAACTCTCGCTCCGGTCGCCCTGCCAGCGGGGCGGGGTCGGGTGCGTCAGCCGCGAGGTCTGGTGGGCGGGGCACAGGTGTCGGGGGAGGAGGCTCGCCCCACTGCCATGTCAAGATCTTCTGGACCTTTCCCTTCATTGGAGCAGACTGGAGGGAGAGCGATAACAGTCAAATTTGGGCTTAAAAAAGAACAACATGGCACCCTCCTGCATTAGCAGAACTTACCAGGCAGCGGGGACAGATCCATTCTCCATTGGGGATCTCAGGGAGAGGCGGGTTGAGGCAATGGATGTGGTAGGACGACGGGCACGAGTCGCAGCATAGCAGCTCTCCTCCGTCCTTGCACACCCGGCAGAACTCCATATGGTGGTCATCTTCTTCCATCTCTCCGGCATCCCCGATGTCCTCCTCGCCTTCCGAGGGTTCCTCCCTCGCCTCCCACTGGATGCCCTCTTTCTCCTTAAGACCGGAACAGGACTGTTCAGTTCTTTCCAAAAACAGACAAGGCGCAGGAGGCAGGACACGAAAGAGTGCTCGCTGCTTACACAGTGCGGGCAGCTCCAGGTACCCTCGGGAGCTTTCTCCATGTCAGGGTCCAGACAGACCATGTGGTAAGCTCTAGGACACGTGTCGCACAGAATGATCTCGCCACCCTGCTGACACACCTCGCAGTAATCCTGATGGTCTGTCTCGTATCCGTCCCCGTCCTCAGCTTCTGGGCCAGAGACAGATACACCACTTAGACCATGTGACTCTTGTCCCCCATGAACAAGCTTACCTCTACACAACTTTAAATGTTCCTCCTGCTGCTGGCCTAACCAACATGGAGTTGGGGGTTAAATCACCAAAATGATTCTTGGGCGCGGCGCCGCTGCTGCCCACTGCTCCCCAATGGGATGGGACAAATGCAGAGGACAAATTTCACCACAACTAGTGTGTGTGTGACAATCATTGAAACTTTAATCTTAATATCTGATGTTTCCATGTACATGTCCAAGTACATACAGTATATACAGCCTGTCGACCATTGTATTGTATATTGTAGACAACAGCGCCACAGGTCCAAAAGAAAGAGGTCTTGCATTGTTTGTTTTTCCTGTGAGGCCTTCCCTTCCTCCTTTCTTTTTTTTTTCTTTTTTAAATTCAGTGTCGCTACACTATGTCGTCACTTTAGTCATCGCCATTCCAAAGCACAATGAAGCACTTGGTGAGAACGTGGATTTGGACAACAAACCTTTCTTCCTCTTGGGTTTGGCCTTGGACGAAGGCTTCTTTTTGCTGCGACTGCTGCGGCTGTTGGAGCCTTCTGAGACGGAGATGCTGTTCATGCTGCCGTCCTCAAAGTCGCTGTCCACGTCGGGCTCGTCCTCTTCGCTCTGAGCACAGACAAGAAGCCAAGTTAAGTGATATTTATCTACACGCTCCTCAGCTGCCTCCCGGTATGATGTGTGACAGGAGATGGCTCATACCGATGAGCGTTTCCTCTTGCTATTGAAGCCTCCGAGTTTGATTTTCAGCGGAGCCACTTTCTTGGTCTTTGCGTTGTTTTTTTTCTCTGGAGGTTTAGATGCAGCCTTAGACTTTTTGCGGGCGTTAGGACCTGCAGGAGCCAACAGAAAGCTGCAGTCAGTTGAGCACGGCAGAGATTGTGGCGATAAACGCTGCAGCCGTAATCGGGTGGGCTCATACACAAATCGTACCTTTGCCTTCCTTGGTCTTGGCCTTGCGGAGAGGAGGCGCGGGGGGCGGCTGGGGTTCTACTGGGGCTGGAACTGGCGCGGGGGGCGGTGCAGCCTCTGCCACCATATTGTCAACAGCAGCTGGTACATTTGCTGTGGCCAGAGCAGCGTTGGCGGCAGCCGCTCCCCTCAGAGGGTTGTTGGTGCTAAACTCCCGCCACTTTGCTCCCAGAACCATCATCATCTTAGACACTGCGATTTTGGGGTTCTTGGCTGCGATGAGAGGCCTGTAGAGGAAGGGCACATCAGATAATTTCTACTATTAAGCTAATTATCAAACGGCCAGTTATTGTCCAACATGGTTAGGATGTGACTATTTACCTGACAAACTGACTGAAGGCCTTGTAGTTTGTCAGAGAACGGTAGTCCTCTTCTGAGAAAACGTGATCGATGTCCTCCATGCCCCAGTCATCCAGCAGCTGGGAGGACGACTTTGGCTCCTGCAAGAAGCGGCAAAAGGCACATGTATTGGCAATCAAATATTAGATTTATCTTGTCATTTTTTTAGTGCTATAAACCACCAATGTCAGACAGGATCGACATGATCTTATCAATCCAGCATTATCTCACAAAAACAAACCAATTAATCAGATACCAAATCATTAAAAACCAAGACTGTCAGTGTTTGTTTCATCTGTCATAAAGAGGTACAACTGAAAAAACAAAAGGCAGTATTTTCCAACCATAAAACACATTCTTTGCATTTAGACATAAAATTCTCCAAATCTATGGTCCCAATGTGTCACCTTAAAGTAGTAGCCTGAAAAACTGCGCTCAAGGCAGTGCCGCAAATTAATGAAAATGTGTTTTTCTACCCTAAACAGAAAAAATGGTCAAGAACACAGCACGGTGTGTAGCGCTAGACAGGTTGCCAAGGAAACTGCATATATGCATTACACACTCCAGACACACATGCAAACTCCCCCCCTCTGCATCAGAGTAAGTGTCATTAAGTAGGAGGCCCCCTATTGGCTGCAGCAGCTCTTTGTTTAAGCATCGCTCATCACATCACCAACTGGCCGACCTCCATGACAGGTGAGACAAAGACAAAAAAGGCCATGGCTAAAGAATTCAGAAATAAATTCCCAAATCTATTAAGATATGTTGGATATTAAACACACTTCAAAAAAGGTCAAATTCAAGAATATATCTTCAACGTGAGACACATTTTGTCCACCAATTTTTACACTATCTGAGGTTTATTAAGCTGATCTAACGTATATGGATTACTTTGTTTAATTATTTCTCTTTGACACAGAGACAACTAATGGCATTCTGACTGATTAACACTCAAACATGCCTGCACAATTCGGTGTATCAGGACAACCAAAATATTCATCAGAAGTGTAAAATTCACCACATTCATGCAGCATCCTCATTGGCAAATATTCTCCAAGCAAATATCCACTAGCCAAAAGTGGACATTTCAACCACAGCAAGAAGAGGACAGTCCGCACACAAGTTCCTCCACAGGCGGGACGTCCAGCTAACTATTTAGTCAAACTAGTAGTCATCCATTCAGGCGCTAACAAAATCGATCATCTGGCTTTCCTCACCGAGAAGTCGTCATCGTCGTCGTCATCGTCCTCCTCTGGCTCGGGCTCCTTTTTCTTGGAGCTACGTTCGGCACCGCTGCGTTTCTTGTCCTTACTGCTAGTGGCACGCTTCTTTTTCTTGCGACCTGGAGTGTAGTCGCTGCCCTCGCTGTCCGAGCGCTGAGCATGGCTGCCGTCCTCCGGCGCCTCGGCCCTGCCCACGTCCATGTGCTCCGGCGAGCTGATGGGGAGTTCCTGGAAGGCAGAGAGCAACAGCACAGATGTTTGTGCTGACGGAACCTGAATGGCGACTTTCTTCGCCTTAATCTCAACGTTGAGTCATGTGTACCTCTCTGCGCGAACGTCGCTTGCTGCTTTTACTCTCACGACTCTTCTTGGCCTTTTTCTTCTTCTTTACCTTTGGAGTCTCATTCTCGGAAATCTCTTCTTCGTCATCTGAGGTTCAGGGTTGGGACAAGCCACACATGCAGGAACAAATATAATAACTTGAATGCATGTTATGCTAATTTTAGAGGAAAGTTTGTCACTTCAGTGTGGTCTAGTTTGCATTCACAATTGTGTTTTTGTCAGCGGATCAAAACATGCTCTCAGTTGAGCTTATGCCTTTATTGGACGGCATGTGACGTGTATGTACATTGTCTCAGCAATCTCATTCGTCCAAAACACGAGAAAGACGGCTTTTAGAGTCTACGCCGTAAGCTAAGCGGTGTGCATAGTATTTGCAAACAACAACTCATAAAACTTGAAAGACATGTTTTGTATAAGCGCTCCGCATTTTCGAAAAAGTAGGGATTTATTTCATAGTCTGACAACGGCAACCACATAGCCCCACTAATTGAAAGTTAAGTCTGCCCATTGTGCTGAAGCGTACTGTTGCATGGCCACAATAGCTGGCATCACTTACACATGCACAATGCAATCCTGTTTGTAGTAACGGGTGAAATAAAACATAAAAACTTAAAACTTTCAAAAGTTTATAAGCGGTGTGCGGCGTCAGACTATGTTTTCTCTAGTGCAGATTACGCAAATTACGGGCCGCAACCAGGTCCACCGGACGTCTCCACATTAATATTTTAAACCTTTACCATCAAAACTGGAGCCACCAATACGATGTGCAGCACATTTTTCAAAATTACAGTAAGTCTTGAACTATAGAAAGTATTTCAAATGGTTAGAATCTGTGCTTTTGAGTGATATACAGGTTATTACTGTGATCTCCCTCACAGCAGCTCCAAGCAGATGAGGCAAGAAGCAGAGTGGGTGGGGTTTGTTTACAGCAGTGAACCTGGGACACGGAAGCAGACTTCTACAACAAGCTTCTGTTCTGTAGAAAAAATATTATATGGATTATTATATGGATCTGTGGGTGTTTTTTGTCCTTTGCATTCATGTTTCGCCGTGTTTGTTGCAATTTTGTCCCATTTTGCTTTATTGTAAAAAATGTATCTTGAGACAGTCATGTGGGAAGTAAAGAGGAGAGTTCTTAATATTCAGTGTTTTATCAATTATAGTAATTACAAATTCAACATTATTTTTATGTACATTCTTTCATTCAGCCAAAAGGTTTTAAAACTCCATTCAGTTTTTTGATGTTGTCTGTCATAATATTTTTTAGCATTCTGTTAGTCATAATGTGAGTGCTTGTATTGTGTATTTAGCTTTTTCCTTTTTCAACGACATTTTAGGAATTTATGTACACATATACAAACATATACGAGGGAATATTAGGCCTAGACTATTTATCGAGTTTACCAATTTAAAACTTTTTTTTGCCTCTTCTTGCTTTGGCATACTTTTTGCCCCCAGGAGCTTCTGTAGCTTCCACCCTCCACCGTGTTTCCTTAGCAGCACACCTAGCAAAACATGGCTAATGCTAATGAGAGCAAGACGTTTGTTCCAAAGAAAAGAGTTGTCTGTAGTTTGGTTTTGCAGCAACAGACGTGGAACAAATGACTGCACGCTAACATTTGTTTAAAAAAGGCAGCAGAACAACAAACATATTTTAGCATTCTGAAACCAAAGCCTCTAGTCAAGAGCGGGAAATAACTCTTTACGAGAACAATAAGATAAACAAAATAATGGCTAAAAAGAAGCTTTTTAAAAAGCATGTAGGATGATGCCATGTATGATGAGAAATAAGCACAGTGAAGAACAATCACTAAAGCAGTCGCTCTGCACTACGCCAAGATGTGTGAAGGAAGAGCCTGCCTTTATCCACTTGACTTGTTGAAATTATAGTCCTCAAGGTTTTGCTTGATTTGAGTGTATAATACTAAATTTTTTATTTACAGAAGTATTTTATTAAAGAAAGAAGTTTTAAGTTTGCACCTTATTGATCTCGATGTTGGAAATTATTATTTATTTGCATGCAATGTCCAATGCTGCATTTTGTTAACAGAAATATATTATTCCAGACAGAAGTGTTGCTTTGCAAAGGAATCTTTTAATTTAGTTATTTGAAAAGTATTTTTTTTATCTGGTCTAAAAAACATTCAAATTAGAATTTTGCTAAGTTGCAGCGTATGCGGTGTCATTTCAAACCAATAGTTTTTGATCAAATAACAGAAAAACACATTTTGAGTTATCTCTGTCATATGTACTCATTGGTTTCTTTAAAAGGTAGAGAAAAAAATCTTAATAAAAATCATCAATTGCATATTTTGTGAAAAAAATCTGATTTTATTTTTAGGCACTATCGCTCAGGCCTCTGGGATATAAGTGATCCAAAGATGTGCTGCAAGAAGACGACGCTACAGGCAACCTCACTGAACTCTAATAATGATCATGAATAGATTATGGCATGTTTAAATCACTGTATTTACGCTTCTGGACGTACATTTAACTTGTTGTTTCTATGCATCATGCTTGCATTTATTGATAAATCAAATGAGTGTGAAAACACCCTAGAATACCTGTGCTCAGGGGACAGGCAAAAAGAGGACTGCTACACTTTGTTAATTTAGTTCATTTTGAGGAAGAACAACAACAAAACGTTTACGGTTTACTAGTCAATGAAGCGGTTCAAGATTCCGACACCTTTCAGTACATCATTGCCATGACTGAAAGTGTACATATGCAAGAGTGGTTTGGTTTCGCATAGTCCAAGTGTTAATCTGCCTGTACTTACAATGTAGAATAGACACACACACGAAGTAGAACACATATTTACATGTGGGTTTATTTTTTAAGTTTCAACCGCACTCATGCATTTTCTGTGTGCATGTAAACATTCTGAATTGACTTACCGTATTTTTCGGATTATAAGTCGCAGTTTTTTTCATAGTTTGGCCGGGGGTACGACTTATACTCAGGGGCGACTTGTGTGAAATTATTAACACATTACCGTAAAATATCAAATAATATTATTTAGCTCATTCACGTAAGAGACTAGACGTCTAAGATTTCATCTGATTTAGCGATTATGAGTGACAGATTGGTAAACGTATAGCATGTTCTATATGTTATAGTTATTTGAATGACTCTTGCCATAATATGTTACGTTAAGATACCAGGCACGTTCTCAGTTGGTTATTTATGCGTCATATAACGTACACTCATTCAGCCTGTTGTTCACTATTCTTTATTTATTTTAAATTGCCTTTCAAATGTCTATTCTTGGCGTTGGGTTTTATCAAATACATTTACCCAAAAAATGCGACTTATACTCCAGTGCGACTTATATATGTTTTTTCCCTTCTTTATTATGCATTTTCGGCCGGTGCGACTTATGCTCCGGAGCGACTTATACTCCGAAAAATACTGTAACTGTTCATCAGAAGTTCAAGATGATTCATAACACTGCATTATTAAACTTAAATGCTGAATTATTTAATACTGCCATTGTTAAAGTACGACCTATGTATATGGCCAATATTGTAAAAAAATATATATATTTGCATTAAACTGCTTTAAAAGTAATGATCACAGTTTCTGCATTGACCTATTGACTGAACAAAGGACGTTATGGAGTTAAAATGTAATAAAATATTAGCGTTCTAGCACCAGGCGCTACTTGTTCTTGCCCTACCAATATCACCTGTAAAGACGGAATGTGTGTCGACAATACTAAAACATTTATTCCAGTATGAAATCGCGTATGTAGAAATGTATTTGTATTATTTTTTTGTATTTTATTTTGCTTTCGGTTGGCGCCAGCCACGAGGAGGGGGATCTGTTCCTGGACGTCATTGGCAGCTTCCAAGCTAACTGGCTGCCTCCATCTTGTCATCGATACGTAAAAAAAAAACCGGTAGCCGACCAGCGCAAGGCCCAGGGAACATGCCGGTGTGTCAGCATGACTACAGTGTGAGGCGTCGATTGTGTCCGTTTACGGTTACAAGGCGACATTTCACTTCGTATTGTGGTAGGATTGAGGAGCATCGCAAACAAGAGAGTAGCCTAGCCATCCGCCGTGCTAGCGTTAGCAAGCCGGTAGTTAGCGGCTAGCTAGCCAGCTAGCATGGCGCTAAGTGAACATGATTGATATGAATGTGACAAAACATCTGCTCGTTAGCATACAGCCAGCAGCGATATTAGCACTTTAGCTCGTCCTTACCGTGCATTAACCGGTCTTCCGCGCCGTAATCATCTCTGTCATCCTCGCTCCCAGACATCGTGGACAGCAAAAACTTTTTTCTATTCAGCTAGCTAACAGCTTAGCTAACTAAATAAAAGTTACTTTATAGAATAATCCAGAGCTGGCCCCCAGTCTGCAGTGTCCAAGGAGCGGGTGTGCGGGTTGGCAGCGAGGTGCCGGCCAGGATTCCACAAGGGACCCAAGAACAAAAAAAGAAAACGGAAGTGAAAATGGAGCTCAATTAAAGCATAGTCACACGAACACTAAGCACACGGGAAAATAAACGGAACTTTATCCTGTCCTGTTTGGAAGACTAGCAAGTGTTTGTGCTAGTATTGTATTAGCATTAGCTAGCCGAGCGTCACATTTGAGGCCAGCTCAATCTTTCTTATCTTCAAATGTCTCCGCGCACAAGGAAGACATTGAAGCCTTGACAAGCCGGCAGACGAGCGTCTTAAATCTCCAACTCGACACTACACAAAAGTACTCACAAGTTGCCGCCAGAAAAAAAAGTCCAGCCTGGGTCCGCCAATCAATCAATACTTGCTGGACGCCGCTTCCTCCAGGTAACGGCGTTCTTTCCGTCAATTTGTACGATATTCGCTTCTTTTTTTTTTTTTTGTGAGGCAGCGTGTGTGCACGACGTCGTCGCCTTCTTCTTCTACCTCGCACACTACACACGCCCCGCGCGCGCGCACGCACACACAAAGAGATCAGGGGGCAGGCATCCCATAATATCCCCCCCCCCTTCACGCACACACACATTTCGGTCACCCCTCCCCCACTCTGCATAGTTACCTTGCAACGTACAGACCATAATATTCAACTCACCCCCTCCCTCTCCTGAGTCTCTTCCCCATTCCTCCATGCACCCCCCCCTCCTCCTCCTCCTCCATGGTAACTAGGGTTACCATGGAGACACTCCCCCCCTCCCACCTCTGCTGGCATCCCATAATAGTCATGAGTGCAGTCACTAACATCCCACAATAAGCATAACTCCAAAAAAAAAAAAAAAAAAAGCCAGGCGTGAGGAGGAGGGGGAATGAAAGGCGTCACATGGCAACTATGTGTCACATGACTGCTGACTTGAGCGTGCACGTTCAGTTGTGATGGTGCGCACGTACTGTGTACTGTACACTAAGTTGACTGTGTGAGGATGACACTGAGGGCCACAGGGTCATGTGTTTTGGGGGGGTTAGTTGGGGGGACAGCAGGATGACCCCCCCACCCCCACATATACATACATGTACACCTGAACTCTCCTCCACCTTTAATGACCTTATCTTTACATCACTGGGGGGAGCCAACCTGTACATTGAGTGTGGAGGTCAGAGGTCAAAGTGTAGTCAGGACCTACCTAAGGTAGCACACGCACACACATGATGGAGAGTCAATGGTGGGAAAAACGTCTAGACGTTTTTTTCCCACCATTGACTGTGCGGCACATCGTGCAGGCGGCAGGCAGACTTTCCACAGACAAATCTACGCGCTAACATCGGCTCATGTGGCGCGGAAGCGCTTGTAACACACGCTAATCAATACATTGATTGCCTATTAATTGGACACTGCAGCAAGTAAGTTATTGTCACTCATTAAAATAGTCCAACAAGGTATAAAGGAAAAAAAGCTCCCTCTGATCCCTTTTTGTGTATTGAGGGTTTCACATTCCTCCAAGGCCTAGTGCATTGTGGGTAGTATGTGTCTTTCCTGTGGCAGGAAAAAACAATACTTTTTTTTTTTTTTTTATAAACTAAAGTTAAAATGTAACAATAGATTGAAATAATTGTTCTTATGGAAAGAAAGCAGCGGGACAACACCCTTGTGGGACGTCCAGGGATGGTCTCATCCTCAGGTAAACGTACATGCTCACCAACGAACGCTCCATTGTCCCTTCAGGCCCAACTTGTCGCCTTTCTTTCGTCTCCTTTTTTTGCCTTGGCATCGTGGCCACTCCCCCACCTATCTCCTCTCTTAAACCGTGGACACAGTGTTCATGTGTGCTTTTTTTTTGTTGGGGGGGGAGGGGGGGGATAACATCACAATCTCCAATCAGAAGGATAGTCGGGGCAGTTGTCATAGAAACCCTCTGCATGTCTGGAGACACCCCCTTCTCAGCACCTTGTGCAGAATTGTGTGTTGCATAATGATATCATTTCTGACACCTAACAGAAAAGAAGTGGCAGGGGGCGGGGGGCTACAGACCATAATAGTGCTCCTGTGCAGCTGGTCACCATGGTGATGGGCAAAGGGGGCGAAAGTGTTTTTTTGTTTTTTTTTACAGACAGACAGGTTCAGAGTACCATGTAAGTCAAAATGCATTCCATATTAGTTAAGCAGGAGGCCCGTCCAAACACTTTGGACTCAACTGCACCAAGTTGTCCTGCAGGATGAGCTAAAAATGGGAGGGGTCCTGCTGACCAATCAAAGAGCAGGTGACCCTGCCCGGTGGTCCAGGTCGCCATGGAAAGACAAAATACAGAACTCATGTTCAAGCAGTAAACAGACTGCTAGCATGACTGCTAATGTACATTTGCGCCTTGGTGGAGGGTGTGGACTTAAAACGTGCTCTGCATCATGTTTTTGAAGTAGGAAAATGCGGTAAGGTTCTTTATTAAATCCATCCATCCATCCATTTTCTACCGCTCGTCCCGTTCGGGGGTGCTGGAGCCTATCTCAGCTGCATTCGTGCAGAAGGCGGGGTACACCCTGGACAAGTCACCATCTTCTTTATTAAATCCATCCATCCATCCATCCATTTTCTACCGCTTGTCCCGTTCGGGGTCACGGGGGTTGCTGGAGCCTATTTCAGATGCACATGGGCGGAAGGCGGGGTACACCCTGGACAAGTCGCCACCTCATCGCAGGGCCAACACAGAGAGACAGACAACAAAATAGTGAAACTTAAAATAAAAGTCTGTTCACATTTAGTCCATCTACAGCAGGGGAGGCTAAAGTGCTGCCGGAGGCTCACATATTCTAAAAATCTTATGGTACCTCAACTTAGGAGTGCCCCAATTTAAAGGGGATTTACATTTTTGTGGGGAATTTTGCCTATTGTTCACAGTCGTTATAAAAGATATGACAGATGTATTTTATTTTTTTAATGCATTCTAACTCGTAAATAAAAGTAAATAAATGTAAATAAAAGTCCGCTTACAACAGGGCCTATGTGAAGTCCTCTATTCCGGCCATAAAACCCAATAAATAACCATCCGAAAAATCGCCAACAATACCACATTTACCTTTGTGACTTGAATATTAAGCAAGTATTAGTGATATTGTTATTATAAGCGCTAACGCAGACAAACTATTTATAGTGTGCCTATACTGACATCGGGTGGTAAGATGCTTCCTTGCTTGTGGAAGTTTATTGTAGAAATTTAGTTTATTGTCATACACCATGTCTCTCACCTGGATAGTAGAAGGATGAGGACGTATTCTGACAAGTTGGTATACTTTGACAGCCAATTTGGACACAGTAATGGTGAGACCAACACGAAAAGATGCTTGGTTTCACCCCTCTTTTGAGTCATTCTTTAACTGAAATGGGAATATAACAAGATTCTATCAGTCGGTACTTAAATGACAGCAGACATTGTACAGTAATTGATGTCTTATGTTTGTTGGCTCTCATGAGGTCGGCAGTGAGTAGTAATAAATTATGTTGGAAAAAAAGCCAACGTTATGCGTTTTTTAAATTAATGGACCACGTATGCTTAAAATGATCAAAACATGGAAATATTAAATGTTATTATAAATGTGCCCGTTACTATGTTAAATATATACGTCATGCACAAACCCCGTTTCCATATGAGTTGGGAAATTGTATTAGATGTAAATATAAACGGAATACAATGATTTGCAAATCCTTTTCAAACCATATTCAGTTGAATGCACTACAAAGACAAGATATTTGATGTTCAAACTCATAAACTTTATTTTTTTTTTGCAAACAATAATTAACTTTGAATTTCATGGCTGCAACACGTGCCAAAGTAGTTGGGAAAGGGCATGTTCACCACTGTGTTACATGGCCTTTCCTTTTAACAACACTCAGTAAACGTTTGGGGACTGA
The DNA here is from genome assembly GCF_033978785.1 of Entelurus aequoreus. NCBI lineage: Eukaryota > Metazoa > Chordata > Actinopteri > Syngnathiformes > Syngnathidae > Entelurus > Entelurus aequoreus. The sequence goes on along the minus strand of NC_084738.1, from coordinate 46,472,935 downwards.
TGAGACGCATTTTTGAAGCTTCTCAGGTGGAATTCTTTCCCATTGTTGCTTGATGTACAGCTTAAGTTGTTCAACAGTCCGGGGGTCTCCGTTGTGGTATTTTAGGCTTCATAATGCGTCACACATTTTCAATGGGAGACAGGTCTGGACTACAGGCAGGCCAGTCTAGTACCCGCACTCTTTTACTATGAAGCCACGTTGATGTAACACGTGGCTTGGCATTGTCTTGCTGAAATAAGCAGGGGCGTCCATGGTAATGTTGCTTGGATGGCAACATATGTTGCTCCAAAACCTGTATGTACCTTTCAGCATTAATGGCGCCTTCACAGATGTGTAAGTTACCTATGTCTTGGGCACTAATACACCCCCATACCATCACAGATGCTGGCTTTTCAACTTTGCGCCTATAACAATACAGATGGTTCTATTCCTCTTTGGTCCGGAGGACACGACGTCCACCGTTTCCAAAAACAATTTGAAATGTGGACTCGTCAGACCACAGAACACTTTTCCACTTTGTATCAGTCCATCTTAGATGAGCTCAGGCCCAGCGAAGCCGACGGCGTTTCTGGGTGTTGTTGATAAACGGTTTTCACCTTGCATAGGAGAGTTTTAACTTGCACTTACAGATGTAGCGACCAACTGTAGTTACTGACAGTGGGTTTCTGAATTGTTCCTGAGCCCATGTGATGATATCCTTTACACACTGATGTCGCTTGTTGATGCAGTACAGCCTGAGGGATCAAAGGTCACGGGCTTAGCTGCTTACATGCATTGATTTCTCCAGATTCTCTGAACCCTTTGATGATATTACGGACCATAGATGGTGAAATCCCTAAATTCCTTGCAATAGCTGGTTGAGAAAAGTTTTTCTTAAACTGTTCAACAATTTGCTCACGCATTTGTTGACAAAGTGGTGACCCTCGCCCCATCCTTGTTTGTGAATGAGTGAGCATTTCATGGAATCTACTTTTATACCCAATCATGGCACCCACCTGTTCCCAATTTGCCTGTTCACCTGTGGGATGTTCCAAATAAGTGTTTGATGAGCATTCCTCAACTTTATCAGTATTTATTGCCACCTTTCCCAACTTCTTTGTCACGTGTTGCTGGCATCAAATTCTAAAGTTAATGATTATTTGCAAAAAAAAAATGTTTATCAGTTTGAACATCAAATATGTTGTCTTTGTAGCATATTCAACTGAATAAGGGTTGAAAATTATTTGCAAATCATTGTATTCCGTTTATATTTACATCTAACACAATTTCCCAACTCATATGGAAACGGGGAAAATTGAAAATGTGTGCGGGTACTAGACTGGCCTGCCTGTAGTCCAGACCTGTCTCCCATTGGAAATGTGTGGTGCATTATGAAGCCTAAAATACCACAACGGAGACCTCCGGACTGTTGAACAACTTAAGCTGTACATCAAGCAAGAATGGGAAAAAATTCCATCTGAGAAGCTTACAAAATGTGTCTCAATCAATCAATCAATGTTTATTTTTATAGCCCTAAAAATGTCTCCTCAGTTCCCAAACGTTTACTGAGTGTTGTTAAAAGAAAAGGCCATGTAACACAGTGGTGAACATGCCCTTTCTCAACTACTTTGGCACGTGTTGCAGCCCTGAAATTCTAAGTTAATTATTATTTGCAAAAAAAAAAAAAGTTTATGAGTTTGAACATCCAATATCTTGTCTTTGTAGTGCATTAAATTGAATATGGGTTGAAAAGGATTTGTAAATCATTGTATTCCGTTTATATTTACATCTAACACAATTTCCCAACTCATATGGAAACGGGGTTTGTACATTCTAGGTGTCTCATTCAGTAAAAAAAATTTAAAATTCCATTCTGTCATTATTGTTTTCAGCATTCAATCAGACATTATTGTGAGGTTTTGTATTAGTGTTCCTAAAAATATATATAGACACATTTATTTCTCTAAATTTGGCCCCTTCGAGTCAAAATAATTGCTCAGGCCTGATTTACATCAACGATATGACTTGCCTGAGTGGCTGGACAGGACAAAAAAAAAAAAATCCTACATACATTTTACCAACTCAGAGGCGATGCAGCAGTTTACCAGCTCAGTGTGTCAATAGCTGCATAAGCTAGTTACCCCTCTGGGATCACGGCACCACTAAAAGTAGTTACTCAGTGTTAGCGCTTGTAATATCAATATCGCTAATACTTGGTTAATATTCAGGTCACAACATGTGGATGGAGTTTTGTTGGCGCTTTTTGGATGTTTTTTTAAAGGATTTTATAGGCGCAATAGATTACTCCCATTAGCTGCATTATTAGCCACCTCGTGCTTGCCGTATAATATAAATTACAATGTACCGTAATTTCCGGACTATAAGCCGCTACTTTTTCCCCTCGTTCTGGTCCCTGCGGCTTATACAAGGGTGCGGCTTATTTACGGCCTGTTCTTCTCCGACACCGACGAAGAGGATTTCGGTGGTTTTAGTACGCAGGAGGAAGACGATGACACAATGATTAAAGACTGACTTTTCATATACCGGTAGGCTGGTTATTTTGATAACGTACAGGTGAGCACTTTGTATTACTTTGCACCGTTGTATTATTTGTACTCTGCACGAATGCTGTTCGCCATGTCAAAGATGTGAAAGTTTGATTGAATGATTGAAAGATTTATTGTTAATAAATGGGACGCTTTGCGTTCCCAAACAGTCATCTCTGTCCCGACAATCCCCTCCGTGGTAGCAGGAACCCCTATATACTACGGTAATTACACATCAAAACCCTGCGGCTTATAGTCGGGTGCGGCTTATATATGGAGCAATCTGTATGTTCCCCTAAATTTAGCTGGTGCGGCTTATAGTCAGGTGCGGCTTATAGTCCGGAAATTACGGTATAAAAAAATAGAAAGATATAGTATATGTTCTTGTCTAACAAGTGATTGTGAATGATAGGCAACATTCCAAACAAAGTGCAGTTCTCCTTTAAGTTGCAAGTAAAGTTACAAGCATCTTTGCTGTTAATAGTAAATGTCACAGTCAACCCCGTAAGAACCCCACAAAACATCTGATCTTACTGGCTAGCATTGGCTTATTAGGTACAGAATGACTTTGTTTTCCAACCACGGGAATGAAGACAGTCAGTGTGAAGAACACTAAGGGGAAGAAGAAGCAGATGATATTCATATAATTTAAAAATAAATGATCAAAAACATGACTGAGCCTGTAGCCAACATGGCGTCCTAGTCTGCACCATACTGGAGTAGAATGAGTCTAATGCCTGCCAAGAATAATATCTAAATAGTGGACCTTTTATCCATGAAAATAAAAAAAAACTGCTGACCAGAAGCAGCTAAAACCCACAGTAGAATTTCCCACTTTAAGGTAAATGTTGGATATCAGGGGTCCTCAAAGGCTAGGGGCACGCAAACTAAGGCCCAGATGGAGCGGGGACCCCCTACCTATATATCGTGTATAAAATTGTGATTGTGTTTTAAATTAAAGGTACCTTGTTATTGTGCAATACTAATATATTCATGGCAGGTTTACTGACATATATAAGTAAGAACTTTACACTTTTTCATATTAGAAATGGCAACAGTGGAGGATGAATGTCCCATAACAAGACGATAGAGAAAAAGAAGAAGCTTATCGACTACGATGTCGGCATGGACTACATGATTTATGATTTATGATTTATGCAGATCCCAAATACAGATCAGCAGGTACCAGAGAGTAAGAAAATTTGTTCTTGCATAATATTGTGAAACAAAACGCCAGATAATATAATGCCAAAAGTATTTGGCCACCCATCCAAATGATCAGAATCAGGTGTCCTAATCACTTGGCACGGCCACAGGTGTATAAAATCAAGCACTTAGGCATGGAGACTGTTTCTACAAACATTTGTGAAAGAATGGGCCGCTCTCAGGAGCTCAGTGATTTCCAGCGTGGAACTGTCATAGGATGCCACCTGTGCAACAAATCCAGTCGTGAAATGTCCTCGCTCCTAAATATTCCAAAGTCAACTGTCGGCTTTATTATGAGAAAATGGAAGAGTTTGGGAACAACAGCAACTCAGCCACGAAGTGGTAGGCTACGTAAACTGACAGAGCGGGGTCAGCGGATGCTGAAGCGCATAGTGCAAAGAGGTCGCAGACTTTCTTCACAGTCAGTTGCTACAGAGCTCCAAACTTCATGTGACCTTCCAATTAGCCCACGTACAGTATGCAGAGAGCTTCATGGAATGGGTTTCCATTGCCGAGCAGCTGCATCTAAGCCATATATCACCAAGTCCAATGCAAAGCGCCGGATGCAGTGGTGTAAAGCAGTGGTCCCCAACCAACGGGCCGCGGCCCGGTACTGGTCCGTGGACCGATTGGTACCGGGCCGCACAAGAAAAAAAAAAAAAAAAGAAAAACATTTGAAAAAAACAATTTTTATTTTTATTAAATCAACATAAAAAACAATATATACATTATATATCAATATAGATCAATACAGTCTGCAGGGATACAGTCCGTAAGCACACATGATTGTATTTGTTTATGACAAACAAACAAAAACAAACAAAACAAAAAAAATACCATAAACCCCCCCGGTCCGTGGGACAAATTTTCAAGCGTTGACCGGTCCGCAGCTACAAAAAGGTTGGGGACCACTGGTGTAAAGCACATCACCACTGAACTCTAGAGCAGTGGAGACTCTGGAGTGATAAATCACACTTTTCCATCTGGCAATCTGATGGACGAGTCTGGGTTGGGAGGTTGCCAGGAGAACGGTACATTTCGGATGGCATTGTGCAGAGTGTGAAATTTGGTGGAGGAGGAATTATGGTGTGAGGTTGTTTTTCAGGAGTTGGGCTTGGCCCCTTAGGTTTAGTGAAAGGAACTTTGAATGCTCTAGGATACAAAACATTTTTTTGGACAATTCCATGCTCCCAACGTTGTGGGAACAGTTTGGAGCGGGCCCTTTTCTCTAACATGACTGTGCACCATAAAGATATGGATGACAGAGTCTGGTGTGGATGAACTTGACTGGCCTGCACAGAGTCCTGACCTGAACCCGATAGAACACCTTTGGGATAAATTAGAACGGAGACTGAGAGCCAGGCCTTCTCGGCCAACATCAGTGTGGCACCTCACCAATGCGCTTTTGGAAGAATGGTCAAAAATCCCTATAAACACACTCCGCAACTTTGTGGACAGCCTTCCCAGAAGAGTTGAAGCTGTAATAGCTGCAAAAGATGGACCGACATCATATTGAACCCAATGGGTTAGGAATGGGATGGCACTTCATATGGTTCATATGTGAGTCAAGGCAGGTGGCCAAATACTTTTGGCAATATAATGTATGTCTTACCTTATACACACACACCATGATAATACTCGTATGTTGAAGCACATCAAGCGGTGCGGCTTCATAGCTTACCATAGTCGTACTAAAACATTTTGATGGATTTTTGAGCGCCGTGTGTAATGTTCTATATTTTCAATGGAACATATAAAAGGTTGGTGTTTACTCGAGTCATATTGCCATCGTAGTGCAGTCTACATCTCTTATGTTTGACTGCCATCTACTGGTCTCACTTATCATTACACCATATACTAAATAAAATTGCTTTAAGGTCGGTAATCAAAACCAGAATTATTCCGTACATTGGGCGCACCGGGTTATAAAGCGCACTGTCGAGTTTTGAGAAAAAGAAAAAAATATTTTAAAGGCCTACTGCAACCCACTACTACCGACCACGCAGTCTGATAGTTTATATATCAATGATGAAATCTTAACATTGCAACACATGCCAATACGGCCGGGTTAACTTATAAAGTGCAATTTTAAATTTCCCGCTAGACTTCCGGTTGAAAACGTCTATGTATGATGACGTATGCGCGTGACGTCAGTAGTTAAACGGAAGTACCATTGAATCCAATACAAAAATGCTCTGTTTTCATCTCAAAATTCCACAGTATTCTGGACATCTGTGTTGGTGAATCTTTTGCAATTTGTTTAATGAACAATAAATAAATCAATCAATCAATCAATGTTTATTTATATAGCCCTAAATCACAAGTGTCTCAAAGGGCTGTACAAGCCACAACGACATTCTCGGTACAGAGCCCACATACGGGCAAGGAAAACTCACCCCAGTGGGACGTCAATGTGAATGACTATGAGAAACCTTGGAGAGGACCGCATATGTGGGTAACCCCCCCCCCCCCCTCTAGGGGAGACCGAAAGCAATGGATGTCGAGTGGGTCTGACATAATATTGTGAAAGTCCAACACATCAGCGAAAGTCCAGTCCATAGTGGGGCCAGCAGGAACCATCCCGAGCGGAGACGGGTCAGCAGCGTAGAGATGTCCCCATCCGATGGACAGGCTAGTGGTCCACCCCGGGTTGGGGGCAGAGTAGAAAAGAAAAGAAAAGAAACGGCAGATCAACTGGTCTAAAAAGGGAGTCTATTTAAAGGCTAGAGTATACAAATGAGTTTTAAGATGAGACTTAAATGCTTCTACTGAGGTAGCATCTCTAACTTTTACCGGGAGGGCATTCCATAGTATTGGAGCCCGAATAGAAAACTCTCTATAGCCCGCAGACTTTTTTTGGGCTCTGGGAATCGCTAATAAGCCGGAGTTCTTTGAACGCAGATTTCTTGTCGGGACATATGGTACAATACAATCGGCAAGATAGGCAGGAGCTTGACCGTGTAGTATTTTATACGTAAGTAGTAAAACCTTAAAGTCGCATCTTAGGTGCACAGGAAGCCAGTGCAAGTGAGCCAGTATAGGCGTAATATGATCGAACTTTCTTGTTTTTGTCAAAAGTCTAGCAGCCGCATTTTGTACCATCTGTAATCTTTTAATGCTAGACATAGGGAGGCCTGAAAATAAAACGTTACAGTAATCGAGACGAGATGTAACGAACGCATGGATAATGATCTCAGCATCGCTTGTGGACAAAATGGAACGAATTTTAGCGATATTACGGAGATGAAAGAAGGCCGTTTTAGTAACACTCTTAATGTGTGACTCAAACGAGAAAGTTGGGTCGAAGATAATACCCAGATTCTTTACCGAGTCGCCTTGTTTAATTGTTTGGTTATCAAATGTTAAGGTGGTATTATTAAATAGATGTCGGTGTTGAGCAGGACCGATAATCAGCATTTCCGTTTTCTTAGCGTTGAGTTGCAAAAAGTTAGCGGACATATAAATGATAATAAATAATAAATGGGTTATACCTGTATAGCGCTTTTCTACCTTCAAGGTACTCAAAGCGCTTTGACAGTATTTCCACATTCACCCATTCACACACACATTCACACACTGATGGCGGGAGCTGCCATGCAAGGCGCTAACCAGCAGCCATCAGGAGCAAGGGTGAAGTGTCTTGCCCAAGGACACAACAGACGTGACTAGGATGGTTGAAGGTGGGGATTGAACCCCAGTAACCAGCAACACTCCGATTGCTGACACAGCCACTCTACCAACTTCGCCACGCCATCCATTGTTTAATTTCATTAAGACACGCCTCCAGCTGACTGCAATCCGGCGTGTTGGTCAGCTTTAGGGGCATGTAGAGTTGAGTGTCATCAGCATAACAGTGAAAGCTAACACCATATTTGCGTATGATGTCACCTAGCGGCAGCATGTAAATACTAAAGAGTGCAGGGCCAAGAACCGAACCCTGGGGAACTCCGCATGTTACCTTAACATAGTCCGAGGTCACATTGTTATGGGAGACACACTGCATCCTGTCAGTAAGACAAGAGTTAAACCAAGACAAGGCTAAGTCTGACATCCCAATACGCGTTTTGATACACTCTAATAAAATATTATGATCAACAGTATCGAAAGCGGCGCTAAGATCAAGAAGCAGCAACATAGATGACGCATCAGAATCCATCGTTAGCAATAGATCATTAGTCATTTGTGCGAGGGCTGTCTCCGTAGAGTGATTTGCCCTGAAACCGGATTGAAAAGGTTCACAGAGATTGTTAGACGCTAAGTGTTCATTTAGCTGCTGTGCGATAATTTTTTCGAGGATTTTCGAGATAAACGGAAGGTGGGACACCGGCCGGTAGTTTACCATGAGGTCAGGATCGAGGTTAGGTCTTTTGAGTAGAGGATGAATAACCGCTTTTTTGAATGCTAGGGGAACAGTGCCAGAGGAAAGTGATAAGTTTATAATATTTAACACTGATGGACCTAATAATACAAATAGCTCCTTGATAAGTTTCCCAGGAATTGGGTCAAGTAAACATGTTGGTTGTTTTGTCCCATTTACACATTTTAACAATTCCTCCAATGTTATTTCATCAAAGAGAGAGAAACTATTTTGGAGGGCAGTGTCCGTCGTATATACAGTCGTATCTGTGTTAATAGAACCCAGTTGTAGCTGAGATGCATTGTCTTTAATCTCTTTTCTAATTACTTCAATTTTCTTATTAAAGAAATTCATAAAGTCATCTGCTGAGTGGGTGGAGCTACTGGGAGGAGTCCCTTGTTGGGTTAGCGATGCTACTGTACTAAACAAAAATTTAGGATCATTTTTGTTGAGGTGGATGAGATTTGAGTAATATTTAGCTTTAGCTGAGGTAAGCATGTGTTTATAAGTTATTAAACTATCACTCCATGCTTGATGGAAAACCTCAAGTGTAGTCGCACGCCATTTGCGTTCCAGCTTTCTACATGATAATTTCTGGGCTTTAGTTTCTTCTGTAAACCATGGGGTACGCCTTTTAGGGGCCCTTTTTAGCTTAAGCGGTGCTACACTATCAATGGTGTCGCGCAGGGCGTCGTTAAAGTTGTTAGTGAGGTTATCAATAGAGCCCACATAATTTGGGAATGGTGCCATTACCGAAGGCAGTAGGTCAGTAAGAGTCGTCGTTGTGGCAGCATTAATGTTGCGGCTGCTATAGTAGTTATTATTATTATTATTAGTTTGTTGACAATGAGTCAGAACTTCAAATTTTATAAGGTAATGATCGGACATTACTTTAGTGTACGGGAGTATCGTAACTTTAGAGGTGGTGACACCCCTGACAAGCACTAGATCTATCGTATTACCGTTGCGATGCGTGGGTTCATTTATTATTTGTGTAAGACCACAGCTATCAATTATAGTCTGGAGCGCCACGCATGAAGGGTCCGATGGGGTATTCATATGGATATTAAAGTCCCCCATAATGATTATATTGTCGGCGTGCATCACTAGATCAGCAACAAACTCTGAGAATTCACTGATGAAGTCCGACTAGGGCCCAGGGGGGCGATAGATAACAGCCAGGTGGAGAGGCAGCGGTGTGACAAACCTCATAGTGAGCACCTCAAACGAGTTATATTTATTATTTAGGTTAGGTGTAAAATTATAGTTTTCATTGTATATTAGTGCGACACCCCCTCCCCTTTTAAGAGGACGGGCAACATGTGCATTGGTATAGTTAGGAGGAGATGCCTCATTTAGCGCAAAAAAATCGTCTGGTTTGAGCCAGGTCTCGGCGAGACCAACGACGTCAAGTTTGTTGTCTCTAATGACCTCATTAACTAATAACGTTTTGGAAGATAATTATCTTATGTTTAAAAAGCCCATATTATAGGTAGTGGGCTGTTTTGAGGATTGTTTGTTGAAATTATCCGAAGTAGCAATATTAATAATGTTGCGTTTATTATGCGTAGTGCACTTTAAATAGTTTCGACCATATCTAGGAATTGATACGACAGGAATTTTCAGATTGTTTGCTTGATGCTGCGATAAACTGAACGCATCATAAGTAGCCACCTCAGTACAATGTATGTCTGCCTCTGACACAGTCACAAAAGAAAAACATTATGTGAGTTGTGTTTTATTCTAAGAGAATTGCTATGTGTGCAGGGATTATCCAGCCTGGCGCCGGCTAGTTCTAGTTTACATTACTTCTTACCCGGGCACTCCACGCTTCTTTGGTTAGCTTTTCCCTTTGTTGTTAGCCCCGCTCGGCATCCCCGCTTCTGCTTCCGCTCACACCGCTTACGTCGCCTCCATTGGCGGTCCCCGCTAATACTTGACTCCGCTGCTACAAAGACCGCTCGATGTAGCCCGCGAAGTATTCCCATGCTAGCGAGGAGGTCCACCGTACATGCATCTTTCAGTCTATAACGACCCGATCCATCCACATCCAGAATTGTCTGTCGGTCGTATGTGATCACAGAGTGTTCACGTTTTGAGCCAGCCATGAAATTGACAGAAATGACGGGTGTTTTTTGCCAAATCGCTCTACACTCCCAAGAGCGTCTTCAAGCTGCTGCATTTCAATGCGCCGCCATGCTGCAAAGAAGAAAGTTGTAGGTGGGATCAGTGTATTAGCAGCTGGCTGTAGCAACACAACCAGGAGGACTTTGACTTGGATAGCAGACGCGCTAGCTGACGCTAGCCGCCGACCGCACAGATGATCGGGTGAAGTCCTTCGTCCTTCGGTCGATCGCTGGAACGCAGGTGAGCACAGGTGTTGATGAGCAGATGAGGGCTGGCTGGGGTAGGTGGAGTCCTAATGTTTTTATCATAGCTCTGTGAGGTCCCGTTGCTAAGTAGGCTTCAATGGCGTCGTTAGCAACAGCATTGTTAAGCTTCGCCAAGCTGGAAACCATTAACCGTGTAGTTACAGGTCCATGGTATAATAGTATTGTTGATTTTCTGTCTATCCTTCCAGTCAGGGGTTTATTTATTTTGTTTCTATCTGCATTTAAGCACGATGCTATCACGTTAGCTCCGTAGCTAAAGTGCTTCACCGATGTATTGTCGTGGAGATAAAAGTCACTGTGAATGTCCATTTCGCGTTCTCGACTCTCATTTTCAAGAGGATATAGTATCCGAGGTGGTTTAAAATACAAATCCGTGATCCACAATAGAAAAAGGAGAAAGTGTGGAATCCAATGAGCCAGCTTGTACCTAAGTTACGGTCAGAGCGAAAAGAGATGCGTCCTGCACTGCACTCTAATCCTTCACTCTCACTTTCCTCATCCACGAATCTTTCATCCTGGCTCAAATTAATCGTCGCTTTCTCGGTCCGAATCGCTCTCGCTGCATTGTAAACAATGGGGAAATGTGAGGAGCCCTTCAGCCTGTGACGTCACGCTACTTCCGGTACAGGCAAGGCTTTTTTTTATCAGCGACCAAAAGTTGCGAACTTTATTGTCGATGTTCTCTACTAAATCCTTTCAGCAAAAATATGGCAATATCGCAAAATGATCAAGTATGACACATAGAATGGATCTGCTATCCCCGTTTAAATTTAAAAAATTCATTTCAGTAGGCCTTTAAGTGTGCCTTATAGTCCGGAAAATACTGTACATTTTTCAAACCAAAAACTATAAGAACACTACTGGCTTGCTTTTGGTACCATTAGTGCAGGGCCACATTTTCAGAAAGCCAAGGACCATGGTGCCGAACTTCTCCCTTTAGTAGTATTCCTACTTGGTGTAGTCCTGACAACTTGCATCCTTTGCAGTGGACATTTGCTTTTATATTTTTTTATTTGGCGGGACTACATTTTGCTGTTTCCAAGGACCTACCGTAAAAAAGCTAGTCAGAGATCCTTTATATGACAGCACTCTAGAACTTAAAATCTGCTACAAAGAGATCAGGCTCTTCCAAGTTTATTGAACTAATGTTTACAACACTTTGTAAAGTTTGCACACGCTACGCAGCTGCATAAAGGTTGCTTTAAGATAGCTTAGTATCCATCCATCCATTTTCTACCGCTTGTCCCGTTCGGGGTAATTTTCCAAAATATGTTCAATATTTTGCTCTATGGGGCCCCTTGTGTAAAAAAGTTTGGACATCCGGCTGTGGAGGATCAAACCTGTCGGACTATGTCTCTGTCGTTCTTTATCTAACAGGAAGTAGCCTGCGAGCATGACACTTGTGTACTTCTGGGACTTAGCAGGGTGTCTAGATTCCAAAATAGGTTGTCATTTTTGTTAGTAGGAAAATGCTTTCTATGACTATTCTTGGATGAAACACCCCGCTTCTTAGACATGACGTTTTGTGGCCTACCCTCCACGTGGAGAGTGGCAAAGACTCAAGTCAGCAGTTTCCCTAGGATTGTGTAACCTACTGACCCAGACTGAAATGCCATTTTAAAGGTTCAGGAAACCTTTGCAGATATTTAAGCTGATTAGTGCACAACACCATGACTTTTTAATATTGCATTTTTTTCATATATTCTATCATATTAATAAACGGGTTACACTTTCTGAATGAGTGACAGAAAATACTGACATTTTGAATATACATATTTTTTTAGATTTACATTACTTGTCAATCACTCAGCTTTCCAGCTAAAAATGGTTCATGTTCACATAAAGCCACACAATGTGCAAGGTTCATTTGTCATTTTATCATCTGAAAATTATTTAATTTTTATTTTTTTCTCTTTTGAGCCGCGCTGCCTTGCGTGGATTGTTGGAGTCGGTGAAGTGTAGTCAGCACACACAAAAAAGGCCAGACCATAATCCCCCCGCCCCCCACACTCTCCGCTACCTCTGCCCCTCCCCCCTCCTTAGAATGTAGACATCCCATAATATGCATACCCCCCCACCACCACCGCTTGGCCTGCCACTCCATAATAATCAAATTCACTCCCTCGCTGCTAGCTCCGCCCCATTCCCGCTGCCCCCCCTCCATCATCACTTCCTGTCTGAAAGGTTCCTCTCCTACAGCAGCCACTTACCAAAAAAAAAAAGTCAGTCTATGTGTATCGTCCCTTTCACACGCCCACCGCCGCACATCAAAATACAATGCGGTGAGCAAGTCGAGCTGCTTCGTTGTGAGAAATCAAACAACGGGCTGGAGGAAGTGAGTCATGTCGCTCTGCGTGCTGTGCAGCGAGCCTGACCTTCAGCATCATTTGGCCCCATTAGGCTAATTGTTGTCAAACTGAGGGCGCCATGATGAGGTCTGGTGTGTAAAAAAAACAACCAAAGATGGTTGATGGTCTTTTTTTTACACCTGAAGACACTTGGAATCACAAATTCACTTGAACCCAAGCTCATACGTGTAGGCCTTTCCACAAGGAGATAAGGCCTACTGGGTTTCTAAATCCCATGTACAGAATCAAAGCTGCGGGTCCTTTGTTAGCGCCATTTCTTAATCAGTTAGTGAGCTGGAATTTAAGATAGCGTTACAAGTGGCGGGAATCAGGAAGTCGACGAATATAAGTCGTCGACAGGAAGTAGTCCTTGAAGTCAACTGGAGTAACACCACGACAACGTAGAAAAGGTGGGCCTTTAAAAAAAAAAAAAGAGCATAAGTTGCGACTTAGAGTCAGGCACATGTATTATACATGCACACCACCATTTCATACCTTCCTCGTGCACATGCTCACACTCGCATACCTCCCCATCGTTATCCCCCCACAACAGAACATGCACACTAAAACACCCCCCCCTCGCACGCACGCACACACGCACGCACGCACGCACGCACACACCCTATTCCCCTCCCCCTCTCCCATTCCATACTAGGGCACGTCGTGACAAAACAAAGAACACCCCATAATAGTCAGTCGCACAGTATGCATGGTAACCAGTTATGTCATAGATGACTGTGTGTGTGTTTCATTCACCGTACATGAACATACAACTTACAGGCAACCATGATCCGACAACCACATGAATGACCGACGGACCACACACACACACGGTAAAAACGTGACATCTGATAAGGCTAATTTATATTCAAATTCAACACAACGGGAACAAAATGTTGAGTCACTGTAATCCACTACACAAAAATAGGCGCACACACAAAGGCAGCCAACAAATTACCATATCCAAAACACAGAAGTCATGCTGCATGTGCACGGCCTCACGTAATCACCCATAACTGTTCACTCTGCACAATCCATTCACCTGCCCGTCATGCCACATACATACACTCCTCTGATCAGTGTGTGTGGTTTAGTCCACACACACCGATGACATTTCATGGCTATCAAGAGATTGCTGCAACCTGCGATACAAACATGTTGTAGTTGTTGTGATTTGCCGTTTGTGCGTGCATCCTTAAAAGAAGACAAAAAAAGAGCAGAGAGGTCAGGTTTCTGTCCCATTATGCAACTCTCAACTACCCCCCCACCCCCACCCCCGCCCTCTTCCTTAGGCTTGTTGCCCATAGCAACACACTTATAATGAGGTCAAATGGCCATCCCATAATATTCAGCAGCGTAAGGAGGCGCCTTAGTGGAGGTGTCAGAGGCTGAATCAGCAACAAGACAAGATGGCCGCCACATAAACACAAGTTGAATCATCAGGTGAGACGCTTGCACAAGCACGCACACACACGTTACTTGAAGTCGGCCAATCAGATGAGCGGATATCTTGTAAACTTTCACTTTTGTTTTAACGTATCACTGACAACTTTTTACAAGTTAAGTCTGCAAAATTTGTCTCCCAAAATTCCCCTCCTCAACCCTCGCACGTGCACACACACACACACACACACACACACACACACACACACACACACACACACACACACACACACACACACACACACACACACACACACACGTAAACAGAAAGGCGGTTAAATCGCTTGTGACTTTGTAGGTTGTTCAGGGGCCCAACAGCACGAAAGCGATGCATGATGGTAAAGCAGGAAGCGGCTAAGACAAAGGCCTGTGTGGCGCCAAGCCTGCACGCTGTGTTGTGGTGGCCTGCGGGATCCATTTTAGACTGCCAATCAAAATGAAGCCAGCTCATTTGCATACTGTATCCAAAGACAGGAGAGGCACGCCCCCTAATGTTCACTGTAGGGTACTGCAGCAGCTCCCTGCTCTGCAGCATGCACATTTATGAAAGTAGTCTGCACTTAATGCTCCTCCAGTATACTTATAGTATGTTAATACTACTACATGCTTATAAGTATGCTAATTACATTTTAAAGTGGACAAAAATATGTGTTTGGTTGAGAAGAAGAAATTTGACGGGACAAAGGTCAAGTGTTTTTTTATTCATTGCCAGCAGCTGAAACATTATTGTTTGTTGAAGAAGCTTATCATTTTCCAAAAGTCACGTGGGCACATGACAGAATAAGATATATTCATGATAATACTTCTCATCGTCTTTACGATATTGGAACAAAAGCATCATTCAGAGAAGAGGTGATGGTAAACAGAAGTCAGTATTTAAAAATATTTCTCAACACTTGTACTGGCCTACAAAGACGAACCTTAACATTCTGTCGGCAAGCCCCAGCATGCCAGCAGGAAGTAAGAAATTTAGTTGCTAGCAGACTCACTAGCGTCTCAAGAGGTACTAAGTATTATTGCACAACAATGGATGAGCACCAGCTCAACGGGAATATTGCACCTGGCGTGTTGTCTTTAAGGAGCAGTAGTTTACGCCTCATTGGTGGAAGGAGTGATGAGGTCACGCTAGTTTACACCCATATAAAGATAAATAAGCTAAAAAGGAACAATTATATCAAACTCTTTTGGTCCAGAAAGTGATTAAAAGATTTGAGCGCAAGATCTGAAGCCTTCTACTGATGTTCAAAGAGGGCATTCATGTTGAAGAAGACCCATCACAATATCAATTTTCTTCTGAATCGATGACTGCATGTTGCTTTTGGACAAGGACTGCAAACTACAGTTAGGTTTGCAGAAGGAAGCCACTGTCTAACATCTGCACTTGTATGGTTGTGCACTTTTGTGATGAGCAGTACAGCGGCTAGCCCACATCAGCATTATTTTGGGGATTTTAAAATAGGAAACACTTTATGGCCGAGGCTTCTTTGGACCAAAAAAGTGATTTAAGACTTTGGAAATTGTTCTTTTAAGGCACGTCTCTAGTGGTTGCCTTAGAGTTTTTCTTCGAATGTTTTACAGATGGCAACAAAGTTGTTTCCTCCTTGATATCTATGCCATGTTTAAGTATACCCCCCGGCCCACCACCTCGCCCTCTTCGTCTGGGCTGAGAAGCGCCTTAGAGCAGGACGCAGCGCCGCTTGGGTTTGGACATAGGAGGCTCCAGCGCCGCCAGGATGGCTTCGTCAAACACGTTCTTCAGCCCCCTCTGAGCGAGACAACACAACAAGTTACATTTCTCACATAAATTTGGACCGCTTATTTTTGCTCGCTCATAAACGGAGCTGGTCTGACAGAGGCAAAGAAGATCGGTGCTGCCAACTTAGCGACTTTCTTGCTATATTTAGCAAGTAATACGAGCTCTATGGATGAAAACGACGACGAGCGACTAATCTATGACTTCTAGATACTCTAAAATGAAAGCATGCGTCGCTCTTCTCAACCAATGCTGCTGTTGGCCCCTCCCCCATCTAAAAGCACTCAGATGGCGCCGCCGTTTGTGACATTTAAAAATACGACAAAAGAAAGCGACAGAACAGTTTTTTGTTTAGTTCGAAACATATTTGTTTTGCTTTTCAGATTTTTTTACTTTTTGCAAACGCGTCATGGCCCATTATGCAAATTTGGTAGGGGAAACACTGGCATACACACCTGCGTCAGCGCTGAACACTCCACATATTTGACAGCCCTCAGATCTCGCGCCAGCTTCTCTCCGTGCTCGGGCATCAGAGCTCGCTGTTTGTTCTTGGCCAGCTTCTCCAGGGTGTTGTGGTCGTCCCTCAGGTCCATTTGCGTGCCCACCAGTAGGTACGGCGTGGACTGGCAATGGTGGGTAATCTCCGGCACCCACTGCGAGGCAAGGCGGTCAAAGAGGTTAGTTTGTGACGAGGGTTTAAAGTGTTAGCATTTGCAACTTTGAACCGACCTTCTCTTTGACATTCTCATAGGACGACGGCGACACGACGGAGAAGCAGACAAGGAAGATGTCTGTCTGGGGGTAGCTGAGGGGTCGCAGCCTGTCGTAGTCCTCCTGGCCTGCAAGGGGGGATGCAGCCATCACAACTTGGAGTAGCAAGACACTAGGGTGTACTCCCCCAAAACCATGCTGGACTTGAGTGTGAGTCCCCCTCCCTCTTGTCCTGTCCCATCACTTCAGTTCTGCTGTATTACAACAATTTCCATGACTTTCTGGATTGTTTCCAGTCTTATTTGGAGTACTTTTATTTCTACAGTGCAAAGCGGCTGCAGTCATTACTTGCGAGAAGAGCAATCGCATTAACTAAATGGCAAGTCTTCATTATGCGCATGTTCTGACTTTTTGATTATTTTAAGTCTTTGTTTTTCATTTGCATTATGAACAGTGTTGCCAACTCCTCAACGAGGAAAGTAGCCATTGGCTGTCCTAAAAGTCGCTTGATGATGTCATTACCTAATTTCCATAATTTATGGCAATTGATGCTGTAGGAGAGATACAAAAGTCAATTTAAAAAAAATCATTATGAATAAACTGCAGATTACTTTTCTTCTTTGGATTCTTAGTTGTTTTTTGTATCAATTTTGTTCTGCATTGATAAATGTTTAAAGTATCAAATTTGATTAAAAGAATAAAGGGTTGTGATATTTACTAACGAATCATATCTCATGACTGGCTCATTAACAGGAACGATGGAATTGGAACGTTGCAGGGATTTTATATTAGCTTGACATGACAGTAAAGAAATATTTACATCTCGCTTTTTTTAAGTGGCAGCTTTGCACATGTGCATTTTATTTGCAGTATGGAGGCGTGTGCGTCTCCTCTCTGCAATGACATGAGCTAGCTAGCGAGATTTTGAACTTTGTCACAGAGATAGAGAAAGAGAGAGAGAGAGACACACACACACACACACACACACACACACACACACACACACACACACACACACACACACACACACACACACACACACACACACACACACACATACATATATACATACGTTACACACAGACGATTTTGGAGGTGAGTAAATGAGTGAGGCTGTATACAGTTGCAAATCAAATTAGGGAATTGATTAAATTGTGACAGTAAAAAAAACATTTACATTTAAAATTTCAGTCAGAACTCGGAAATTCCGACTCCCCACTATAAATGGAACGCACCATAAAAGTCCAGACGACAATTGATTTGCGCACGAGCAAACCGCTGAAATTCCCTCCCTGTGAGGTTTACCGCTTTGTTCGCATCACCAGCTGACCGGCAGCACCCGTCACTGGTCGTTGATGACACTTTCAGCTCAGTCTCCAAGACTCAAAAAAGTCTCAGAGACACAAAAAGTCTCCAATAACACCCCAAAAAAAGTCACTGGATTTGTTGCTAGTAGCTGTTGACAAAAAAAAAAAGTAGCCAAGAGGATTGTAAAGTCGCCAGATTTAGCGACAAAGTCGCCAAGTTGGCAACACTGATTATGAATTGTGTCATTATTGAAGAACTCGTAAGGATCAATGGCATAACAGTTGTCGTACGTCACGGCTACGTTGCTTGTTTGCATGGTATCCTGTCGAGCCCTAAACAACTTTTCATGTATGAATATATAGTGTAGTATATATTTTGTATGGCTGTTAAAGGCAGTGGCAACAAGGACATCAGTGTGGATCTACGCTAGCTTAATTTTTCAACTCACGTACAGAAACAACTTACGCAATGTAAGCAAATACCCCACAGCCAAATCAAAGTGTATAATGTTCATATACTACATTTAGCCTATTATTTGCGCACTATTGACGAGTGACGCACCGAAAAAAAATACTTTGCTTACAGAAACCGGATGTTGTGATGACATATCCACTTCCGCTGGTGGGTCGTGTCTTTTCCTGCGCACACGAATGATGTAGCTTGCCCAATGTCGCAATATATTACATTTATATTTATATGGTAAATTTTTAGTCTACATTATACCTGCATTATCCTTTTCATTTTTACCCTTCCATCCTTTGCAACTGAACAATTTCCCTTGTGGATCAATAAAGTTTGTCTAAGTCTAAGTCTAATCGGGTCGCATTCAGGTTGTATTTCCCTTACACTGCAGTCACATTTGAAAATATTTCAATCGGATTTGGACTACCTCCTGAATCTGATGCGAAAAGATCAGATTTGAAGCACTTTGGAGCGTTTAGACTGGCAAAAAAAATCCCATCTGTGTCACTTGAGGGCGAAAAAAATCAGATTTGGTGTGCAGTGTAAATGGGGCTCCAGGATTTTAAGTATGCCCTTAAAGGCTTCATCTTGCGCTAAATAAAAGTCGCTCTCACCTGCGGTGTCAAACAGTCCCAGAGTGTACGGCTCGCCACCAATCATCACCGTCACAGCGTAGTTGTCAAACACCTGCGAGGGAAAGAGAGGATGATGGGAGAGGAAGGAGGCTTTAAATGGTTCAAGTTTAATAGTGGAATCAGCACCGACTAACAATGCAGTCATTAGTTTGCAGTCAACAGGGGTGTTTCCTAAATAATTATGGACCTGCTGAGCTTGTTGGGCCTCACCAATCCTTGTCAACAACAAATGCACATCGAGTTCCTGGTCCTTAAATTCCACCTATTAACTCAATGTAATGGCTCTATCCTTGCCGACAAATAAAAGCGGAGACGTCTGTCGGGGCTCACCGTGGGGACGTATTCAGACGGGAACTTGTTGGTGGTATATGAAATCAGCAGGCAGGTCTTCCCCACAGCGCCGTCGCCCACCACCACACATTTTATAGTCTGCATCTGAAAAACAACATGAAGAATTACTCCTGGGCTGGAGGTTGCAGAAGGGTTATGTGACCAGTGGAGGAATCACTGTTGTCATAGTAATCATTGGTTGCCTTTGTACATATTAAGTGAGGCCAGCTTTTTTGCCTTTTGTCAACAAGTACACACCAGAAAATACTGAGGAATCTTACAATGTAATCTATTACCAAACTTTACTGTGCGCACCTTTGTTGGCTTCATTTTGACTTTAATTGCATTTGTGCCACCGCCCACTGGAAAGTTTCTACTTTGTAGTCACTTCGGCTCATATGGAACCCTAATGGCCACAGTTAGACCAAATAAAGCAACCTAACACACAGTTTGTGTGTTTCTACAGAACATTTTACATCATCCATCCATCCATTTTCTACCGCTTGTCCCTATCACGAGCTACAAAATATTTCTCATAATGTGTCACTTCTGCATACGTAAAAAACACCATTCACGCAAGAAAAGTTAAGACAAGATGTAAACCGAATGTTAGGATTGTTGTTGTTTATATATATATATATATATATATATATATATATATATATACATACATACATACATACATACATACATACATACATACATACATACATACATACATACATATATATACATATATATATATATATATATATATATATATATATATATATATATATATATATATATATACATATGAAAGTTAGCAAACACCAGCTAGGTGAGTCACATCCGCCCGGACCCCTCCCACAACAAAATAGCACGTTCAAACAATTCAAAACAAAACAAAACAAAAAAAGGCACACATTGGACAGTTAAACGTCTGTATCGTCACAATATTTGGTTACATTTGGACGAGCAACACGTCCACATCCGGGAACTTTTAAAACGTTTGTCAGCGAGTTAGCTTTTTTTTTTTTTTTTTTTGCTGCAACAGTACGACAAAACGACATAATTTATTACTCAGTTATGACCTAACAACGCAGAGGTTTGTGGTCAGGAAATCAGTAAAAGAGTGCGATAAGTCGCTGTCAACTTCCTACCTTGACTTCTCCCAGGCGCCCGAACACTGAAGCAGTCGTGGTGCGTTCGAGTGCTTTTTGAGCCAGCGCGGAAGTCGGCAACGTGATGCGTTTAAGTTCGTGGGTTTCATAAAGTCCTCATCTTTAAAAAAAAAAAAGAAAAAAAAGTTTAATCTTTATTTACTCATTAAATAATTTCTTACTAAAACATTTCTCCTCAACGACTATTGATAATTCTTATGTTCTACAGGTGTTTTCGTCAAATACACTTACACCGCCAGAGGGAGACATATCAAGACAGGCCAAGGGTAATAACACAAGAGAGGAAGTTCATTTAGTGTTATTCATACAATCATTGTTTGCCTCTATTTATTGTTTGAATGCTCCAAAGCATTCACACATATGGTTTTCTACACCAACATTCATCTATTTAGTCAACTTATTCTTCTTCTCCAGATTTTGGCGCGGTCTACCTTCCACATTTTTCATCCGATTCAAACCGTTCCAACTTCAAACTGTTCAGCCTATTTGGGAATCGCGGGCTTTCTCTTGACAAATTCCAAAAATTCCCAGAGTTCCCGGTTGCCCGGGACATTTTTCCCATTCAAAATGAATTGGCCATTTTTCAAACTTTCAACATTTCCAAATTTTTCAACCTATTCAAACCATTCCACCTTCAACACATTCCACCATTCTGGAATTTCACACTATAATTTTTCCAAGTTAAAAAAAATTCCAGGATTTTACAGAATTCCTGCTTTTCCAAAGCCCGATTTAACCCTTTTTTCTGGCGACTACTCCTTCCACATTTTCCAAGGCATTTCCACCATCAAAAAATTATCTTAATCAGGACAAAAAACTAAGTTGTTTTTTCAACTGGAAAAATTCCCGGTTTTCCCGAAATTCCAGGAATTCCATAATACCTTTTCTCAATTTAACATGTTACTATTTCAACATTTCTCGACCGATTTGAAAAATTCCAACAGTAACCATTTTAAGTCCTTCAGACCATTCAAGTTTTTTACCATTTGCAGAAAAAAATCCTGCTTTTCCCGAAATTCCCAAATTTGGGGGGAAATTCCTATTGGAATCAATGGGACATTCTTCAAAGTTCCACAACTCCCACATTTTTCATCTGATTCAAACCGTTTCAACTTCAAAATATTCAGCCTGTTTGGGAATTGTGTGCTCTCTTTCAACAATTCTAAAAAAAATTCCAGGATTTCAGTTGAACTTAAGCATTGGAGCATTCACACGCAATTCCTTCAGGAATTGCCTCTTCTAAGTATGTGAACTGATGTGTCTGCCTCCCATGTATTTGTAATCACTGAAACGGCAGTTGATCTGCCGTTTCTTTTCTGCTCTGGGCACAGATTCGGTGACCAAAAGTCGGGACCCAGGGTGGACCACTCATCTGTGCATCAGTTGGGGACGTCTCTGCGCTGCTGATCTGTCTTCACTCAAGATGATCTCCTGCAGGCCCCACTATGGACTGGACTCCCACACTATTATGTTAGATCAACTATGGCAGGGGTGTCCAAAGTGCGGCCCGGGAGCCATTTGCGGCCCGCAGGTAATTTTTTAACGGCCCCACGGCACATTCTAAAAATGCAATGAAAAAAAATGAAAAAACATAAAAAGTGGTATAAAAGAGCAAACAGGTGAAATGTAACAAGAGAATGTTGCATTATTTACTCTAATAACACAAAGCTGCCATGCAGGCTGTTTCTTTCTTTAAAAAGTAATAATGTATCAAAATCAATGTCATTATGAATTATTGACCTATTCAAGGCTCCATTTACTTCACATTAAATATTCCACTTTGAGATATTTTGGGGGGAAAATGTTGCATATTTTTTGGTTGCCATTTAAAAATCAAAGTTTTTTAAAGAAGGGCCTAAAACGAACAAACAAAAAACATAAACAACAATAAAACTTATAATTGACGGATAGATCTGAAGTTGATCTTGAGACTATTGTGGTAAAAGTTTAAAAAAATGTTGGATTTATTTTTTTAAACTTTACTGAGCAAAAAACTATCTATTTATTATTACTCCTCCGCAAAAGTTTGCCAGAGGCCACAGCCCACAGAACCGTTCCAGTATCAAAACGTCTGGTTCCACCGGGAATCATGAGCTTTAATGTTTTTAAAATCCCCCAGAGTACCCAGATTTCCCGGTTATCCTGGGACATTTTGCCCATTGAAAATGAATGGGCCATTCTTCGAACTTGCACAATTCCCACATTTCCGTTCCACCATCCACACACTCCATTATGTTGGAAAATCAAACTACTATTTTCCAAGTTCAAAAAAATTTCAGGAATTTCCAGAATCCCTGGTTTTCAAAAGCCCTATTTTCCCCTCTTCCTGGAAAGTTTTCATAGTCCCCATTTTTCAACTGTTTTTGACCGTTCCACTTTCAAAACATTCTTCTTAATTGGGACAACAAAATCACCATTTTTCTTTTTCGTACAAACTCCCAGGTTTACCGAAATTCCAGCAATTCCGAAATACCTATTCTCAATTCAAACTGTTACTACGTCAAAATTTTTCAACCTATTCCAAAAATTCCAACACCAACCCATTCATATCATTTAGGACAATTGTGCTAGCATCAATATTTTCCAAAATTCCTGGTTTTCCCATGATTCCCAAATTTCCAGGTAATTCCCATTCAAATGGGAACATTTCTCAAAATGTACGAATGTTTTAAACCCAATGGCGATCTTTCAACCATCCACCCACACTACTCTTCCCATATGTCGAGCGCAAAATATGTTGTCCCTTTACCAAAATTCCCGGTTTTCACAGATTTTTTGGTAATTTGCTCCCCATTGACAATAAATGGGAAATATACAATTGACTGCATATCCCACATTTCTCATCTGATTTGAACCGTTCCAACATCCACACACTCCACTCATTCTGGACATTCAAGCCAGCATGTTTCCCGGTTCCGAAAATTCCCTGATTACCCGGAATTGAAAATGAACCGGCAATATACAAACCTCTCCATATCTCACATTTCTCAACCGACTCGAACTGTCTCAACATCCACACACTCCACTCACCCTGGACATTCAAGCATTTCAGTTCCACTGATGCGTATCATTGGTTCTTTCCGGAATTGCAAATTTTAGTTCCAACTGATCTTTCTTTTTTGTAACATGCTAAGTGAATAAGTGTTATTTCCCCATATTTCTGCGCAATACCTCAGATATGGTAACACTGTCAAGCAGTAGAGAATATGAAGTGATTTTTGGTCCATAACATATTTTGCTTTATTCATTATTAATGTATTTCTTTGCCACTTTATGTTGTATATTTTTATGACATTTTTAGTTAATTTTATCATCTATTATCACACCCAAAATGTGGTTTCTTTTACCCTTTCAATGTCCGTCTATTTGTATTTGTGTTTGACTTTCTCTTCTACTGTTACTGAATAGAATTATTTTAGTTTAACTGAGATTCAAAGATAGTCTGTTTTTGTCAAACCATCTCTTTAATTGTTTAATTTCTTCTGTTATTATTTGTATTCGCTTCTGTGTGTTCTCTCTGGGAAAAAAACAGTCTATTGTGTTTACCTGGCACAAAATGTCATGATCCATTGCCCGGATCATGTTTTGTTTAATTTTGACTCCCTCAATTCTGTTTTCAGCACCCTTGAGTTTGTGTGTTTTGGTTACCATGGTAAATAAATGGTAAATGGGTTATACTTGTATAGTGCTTTTCTACCTTCAAGGTACTCAAAGCACTTTGACACTATTTCCACATTCACCATTCACTCACACATTCACACACTGATGGCGGGAGCTGCCATGCAAGGCGCTAACCACGACACATCAAGAGCAAGGGTGAAGTGTCTTGCTCAAGGACACAATGGACGTGACTAGGTTGGTAGAACCAGGGGATCGAACCAGGAACCCTCTCCCAACTGCGCCACGCCGTCCCCAATGTTTGCTGACTAGTTTCACCCGCCTCTGATTAGTGTCCGGGACGCTCACCTGCTGCCGGGCACTAATCAGAGAGCTACTTATTCCAGTTTTTTGCCACACTCACTCTGGCTTCCTTGTTTGCTGTATGCAACAGTTACGTTGGATTATTTCTTGTTTCCTTGCTCATGATTCCTAGGCTAAGTTTTTGCCTTAGCTCCCTGTGCGATCGGCACGCGTCTCTTTTGTTTGTTTCCTGTATTTTTGTATTTTAACATGACATCTTAAAGAATTAAATCCATGTAATGCTTTAAAAAGGCAAATGGATGGCACAAAAAGCCAAAAGGCTTGTTTCCATTGTGGTCCATTAAATATTCATCACATTTGATACA
The DNA here is from genome assembly GCF_033978785.1 of Entelurus aequoreus. Lineage (NCBI taxonomy): Eukaryota > Metazoa > Chordata > Actinopteri > Syngnathiformes > Syngnathidae > Entelurus > Entelurus aequoreus. The sequence goes on along the minus strand of NC_084738.1, from coordinate 46,448,015 downwards.
TTCAATATTAAAAGATATATAACCTGTAACATGTATATAAAACATTACGTTAAAATTTTTTATAAATGATATGGTATTTTTTATTTCTTTTTTGGTCATTAAGAGTACAATGATGTGTGTTTACGGACTGTATCACTGCAGACTGTGTTGATCTATATTGATGTACAATGTATATATTGTGTTTTTTATGTTGATTTAAATAAAAATAAAATAAAAAAAATAAAATAAAATAAAATAAAAATAAATTTATTTTTTATTTCTTGTGCGGCCCGGTACCAATCGGTCCACGGACCGGTACCGGGCCGCGTCCCGGTGGTTGGGGACCACTGCCATACACCACCTAGGTTTTACTTTCGTGTTTCATCATTTTCAACCAAACCTTCACACTCCGGTGTGTGTGTCTCAATTGGCCGCTCACCCACGTCTAATCGGTTTGTGTGCACGGGAGGTGTATGTCAAGGACATTGCACTGCTTGTCTCCAAAAGATAATTCCATTTAAGTCATGAATTTAATTATAGAGGATCTGACACACTCATGCACACACACTGCTCCTTGCTGTCAGTGTGTGTTACTGTCAGCCTCCAGCAGACGAGAACATCCTCATCAGTCTGTTTGCAAAGCCTCCATGGTTCCTGCAGCACGCTCACACACACATTGCCGTTGGATGTTTTTAAAACCGACGAGCGTGTGTGCGCGCACTGACTTACAAAATGGCCTCTCAGCTGGGGTTAAAGGTCATGGAGGAGATGCTAACTGCTTTGCTTCTCTTCGGGGATACAGAGATGAGACATGTAGGTCATTTTTGTTAGCGTAGCATAACAGCTTTAGTGGCTGTTAATGTTTTCATGGATGCTGCAGAACCCCCTCGTCTGCTGGGGGATGGATTATGTAACCCAGATGAACTTGACCCCACTGCGGACCCCACAGCCCCCGCCTCCCCTCTCAGGGCCACCATCTATTTTTACGTCGTTTGCACCTCAGCCGTGTCCCTCCATGTCTTCCTCTCGCCATCTCCTCTGACTCATCTTCCTAAACCTCGCCACCCCCCACTTCCCCCCACCCCGACGTCACTACCCGCCCCCCAGACCCCACCTCCCAACCAAACCACCCCTCCTCCTCCCCCTCTGTTTTTCCTCTCAGTCGTTAAGACAGGCACGGCACACACGGCAGGTAAAGATGCTCGTCCTTTCTTCTCTGCTCTATGTGAGCAAGCATTGTGTGTGTGTGTGTGTGTGTGTGTGTGTTTATTGAAAGATGCTTTTGGAAAATGAAAGTGTATGTCGTTGTACATCTTAGCTGCAGTCATATATATGTGTGTGTGTGTTGTACATCTCAGCTGCAGTCACATCTATGTGTGTGCGTGTTGTACATCTTAGCTGCAGTCATATCTATATGTGTGTGTGTTGTACACCTCGGCTGCAGTCATATCAATGTGTGTGTGTGTGTGTGTGTGTTGTACATCTTAGCTACAGTCATATCTATGTGTGTGTGTGTGTTGTACATCTCAGCTGCAGTCATATCTATGTGTGTGTGTGTTGTACATCTCAGCTGCAGTCATATCTATGTGTGTGTGTGTGTGTGTGTGTGTGTGTGTGTTGTACATCTTAGCTGCAGTCATATTTATGTGTGTGTGTGTTGTACATCTCAGCTGCAGTCATATCTATGTGTGTGTGTGTGTGTGTTGTACATCTCAGCTGCAGTCACATCTATGTGTGTGTGTGTTGTACATCTTAGCTGCAGTCATATCTATATGTGTGTGTGTTGTACACCTCGGCTGCAGTCATATCAATGTGTGTGTGTGTGTGTGTTGTACACCTCGGCTGCAGTCATATCAATGTGTGTGTGTGTGTGTGTGTGTGTGTTGTACATCTTAGCTACAGTCATATCTATGTTTGTGTGTGTTGTACATCTCAGCTGCAGTCATATCTATGTGTGTGTGTGTTGTACATCTCAGCTGCAGTCATATCTATGTGTGTGTGTGTGTGTGTGTGTGTGTGTGTTGTACATCTTAGCTGCAGTCATATATATGTGTGTGTGTGTTGTACATCTCAGCTGCAGTCATATCTATGTGTGTGTGTGTGTGTGTGTTGTACATCTTAGCTGCAGTCATATCTATGTGTGTGTGTGTGTGTGTGTGTGTGTTTTACATCTTAGCTGCAGTCATATCTATGTGTGTGTGTTGTACATCTCAGTTTCAGTCATATCAATGTGTGTGTGTGTGTGTTGTACACCTCAGCTGCAGTCATATCTATGTGTGTGTGTTGTACATCTCAGTTGCAGTCATATCAATGTGTGTGTGTGTGTTGTACATCTCAGCTGCAGTCATATCTATGTGTGTGTGTTGTACATCTCAGTTGCAGTCATATCAATGTGTGTGTGTGTTGTACATCTCAGCTGCAGTCATATCTATGTGTGTGTGTTGTACATCTCAGTTGCAGTCATATCAATGTGTGTGTGTGTGTTGTACTTCTCAACTGCAGTCATATCTATGTGTGTGTGTGTGTTGTACATCTTATCTGCAGTCATATCTATGTGTGTGTGTGTGTGTGTGTGTGTGTTGTACATCTTAGCTGCAGTCATATCTCTGTGTGTGTGTTGTACATCTCAGCTGCAGTCATATCTATGTGCATGTGTGTGTGTGTGTTGTACATCCTGGCTGCAGTAAATGTGTGTTGACTCTGTTTTGGCAGCTACTGTAGCTGTAATGTGTGTGTGTGCGTGTGTGTCTCTGTGTGTGATATTGTGCAAACACTCAGTTATGGTGGCGTGTGTTTCACGCAGATTGCAAGAAATTATATGGACTTTTTTGTATGTGTGTGTCACACAGTAAACACTCCAGTGGGGTTTGTGTGTGTGCGTGTGGTATTGCTGCAGCGCTCCAATGTATTCATGCAAAATGGCTGTCAAGTGTGTGTGGGGTGGGATTTGAGTGTGTCCTCAAAGCGTCACTTTAAATGCGTCAGGTTAGGTTTGATGCCGCAGACTGGAGGTGCAGTGGAAGCTTGACTTTGCGCGTGTGCGTGACCTGCTTTTACAGTGTTGTGTCACATCCGTGGGTAATTGTCAATGAATTGATCAGGAATTCATGCAATGTTAATGTAAACCAAATTAAACAATATAGTATGAATACGTAATTGCATGTGTCCATGTCCATCCAAACTAGCGTGTTTAATTATTTAAATGTGTCCTGCTCTGCTTCTCTTCTCCATTTCCTCCACCAGTCCTCTCTTTCGGCACAACACATGTTTATATATTAATGTCCTTATCCGCACATTTAAAGCGCGTCATTCGAGATTTGTGTTTGCTAGGGGTATCCCGGCAAAAATAAAGCTGCTTTCCCGCCAAATGCCCAGCGAAAAGGCTGCTGGAATCACCCTACAAGCAGAAGATGCGTTCAGGGACTGGTCCCAGAGAGAGTTCAGTTAAAGCTGCAAGGACGGCGTATTTGTGTCGAAAGGCTGGCGTCCGTTTACCCAGGATGCATTGCGGCGCAGCATCCCCTCGTCGTGTCGTCATCACTCGCTCGTGCCTCCTGCCGCTGTGGTTTGTGCTGAGCACTGCAGTCAGAGCCGGCCCAAGGCATAAGCGTACTAAGCGCTTGCTTAGGGCCCCGCGGCCACCAGGGGGCCCCCAAAAGCAATTAACAAAAAATTCTCATTTTTTATTTTTTGCATGTACGAGTCTGGCAGTGATTAGTATTAATAACAAAGTCGGCCATCAGATTTCTTACAGGGATGTCATAAATGACTTTGCCTCCAGAAAAGCCAGGAAGCACAGCAGGCACGTGCACACATAGGGCCCTATGGGTGCTCGAGCCCCTGCCCTTTTTTGCCTCATCTTAAAAAGTGCCCTCTGCCTGTGTGTGTGGTTTTTTCTTCTTCCTTTAAACAACATTAATACATTCCTGTCAGAGATGTAAAAAAAAAACAGCGGTACAAAAACTCCACGTTTTCTTGTAATATCGGGTGAGTGAGTGAGTAAGTGAGAGGAGAGAGAGCCAAGTTACTGCGCCCCTGAGACGTGACAGTGGAGCAAGTTGAACCTGTGAGTTATGGTCTAGTCGCCGTCCACTTATTCAGCATCTAATATGGGTAATATTTCAGAAAAACGCTGTATTATTCTATTATTCAATGTGTCAGCTTCTGTTTTTGCCGGACGTCGGAGCACGGCGCATCAATTGAGCACAGCACATCAAGTCTGCACAGAGCAGAGCGGACCGTGCGGACATCATCAGTTTCTGATTTATTAAATTGTATAACAGTGCAAAATATTGCTCATTTGTTGTGGTCTTTCTTGAACTATTTGGAAAAAAAGATATAAAAATAACTAAAAACTTGTTGAAAAATAAACAAGTGGTTCAATTATAAATAAAGATTTCTACACATAGAAGTAATCATCAACTTAAAGTGCCCTCTTTGGGGACTGTAATAGAGATCCATCTGGATTCATGAACTTCATTCTAAACATTTCTTCACAAAAAAAGAAATCTTTAACATCAATATTTATGGCACATGTCCACAACAAATCTAGCTGTCAACACTGAATATTGCATTGTTGCATTTCTTTTCACAGTTCTTTTTGACAGACATTAAAAAAAAATCTCACGTACCCCTTGGCATACCTTTAAGTACCCCCAGGGGTACACGTACCCCCATTTGAGAACCACTGGTGTAAAGGACCAAAAAAAAAATTCCTGCCCTTTTCTGACTTTGAGCCCCTGCCCCTCTATAATAATGTGCACGTCCCTGAAGCACAGGTTTTAAGGAGTGGGTGGAGTGGTGTGGGTGGTGAAGAACAGAGGAACAAAACTGTGATGTGATGGTCAAATGTGTGAATTAAGGACCTTAATTTAAGGTAGTTTATTTAGATTTTTTCCCCCAAATTTTTTGGCACATCGTTATGTACATTTACATAGTTTTAATATGTAGTAACTTTATATTTGTTTATAAACCGTTATGTTACCTTGTTTCTGGTAACTCTGTTCATTAATATTATTTAAGTATTTGCTTGATATTTAATTTAATTATGTTGTTTTTTGTACAGTTGAATTTGTTCCTTTTTATATATATTTAAGTGATTTTATTGTTGCACTTTATTGTTTTTCTTGCACTACGAATTATTTTTGCACATTGCTGTTTCAGATTTTTGTTACCAAAAATAATAAAGTGAATCAGAATCAGCTTTATTGTCCAGTTATGTTTAACACACATGGAATTTAACTTCAGTAGACTGCACTCTCTTTGTACAAAGTAAACATTAAATATGAACAATTACCTAAAAATATAAACTAGTAATTAAAGACTAATATGTACAAGACTGATGAGACAAGATGACACTTTTACTGTAAATACAAAGCTTTATCACTTGGACTGTTCAACCCCAGGCCACTCTTGTAGCTGAATGTTTTCTACATTTTAAGATTAGGAACCATATGTGGCACTCTGGACATCATTCGTTCATTCATTGGTATTATTTATGTTCTTAACTGGGCCACCCCCATATCTTTATAAATGACATGTCATTTGTAAAGACATGCCAGGCTGACAATAGGATAATGTAAACAACACTGCCAGAGCCGCAATGAGTTTATAGTAGGTGTGTGAATGATCAACAATCAATATTATTGGCAGAAATAGAGGGCCCCAAAATCAAATTTTGCTTAGGGCCCCTTGGAGGCTTGGGCCGGCACTGACTGCAGTCTGCGGAAGGTGCGGCGTGGTGCGTTCAGGGTCCCTCCCCCTGCGTGCGGATGCTGGCTGCGATACCGCTTACCTAACAATAGCGGCGCGCACAAGACACGCCGGGTGAGCGATACTGAACATTTTGGTATCGATCCAACAAAGTATTGCCGATCCGATACTTTTTTTCTTAAGATCATTACATGATGTTTTGATTTTTGCTTGTAATTTGTTGATTACAATCAGGGTATTTGTATAAGACAATGGAATCAACAAAATAATATAATTATTCCATTTTATAATTGTTTGAGCAAAAGGAAGCTATCTATGAAAATGAACTGATAAATAGTGATCTTTTTGCAAGAGTCGATCTAATACGGATTTCTGAGGAGGCGATAGGAAAGAAGATGTTTGCATTAGACCGGGGGTCAGCAACCCGCAGCTCCCTGGAGCATTTTTTAAAATGATTGAAAATAGAAAAAGATGGGGGGGAAAACACTTTTTTGTTTGAGGACAAACATGACACAAACCTTCCCAATTAGAAAGCTCACTGTTTAATATGTTGGTGTATATGCTTCACTGATGAGAGTATTTGGTGAACATTGTTTTGTCATACTAATTTCGGCGGTTCTTGAACTCACCGTACTGTGGACTGTGTTTGTTTACATATAAAATCTTCCACTCCTTCTTCGTCTCATTTTGTCCACCAACAGTTTTGTGCTGTGCGTGAATGCACAAAGATGCGCTTTGTTGATGTTATTGACTTGTTGGAGTGCTAATCAGGCATATTTGGTCAGTGCATGACTGCAAGCTAATAAATGCTAACATGCTATTTAGGCTAGCTGTATGTACATATTGCATCATTAAGCCTCATTTGTAGATATATTTGAGCTCATTTAATATCCCTTACTTTTATCCTCTTTGTAGATAATTTAGTTTTGCATGTCTCATGACATATTATCTGTATGTAATATTGGCTGCATTTCAGATAGTTGTTTGTGTGCCATGTTGTTCAGACCACAGCAAACATTACCCAGCTTGCCAAAGATTGTAATAAATCTATTAGAAGAAGACAGCCTGTTGTTTCCTTTAACTTGGACACACACATCTATACCTTTGGCCATTAAAAGACAGTAATTTACAGGAGTTATCTCACCTTTTGAGTACCCCCTGATTTACTAATGTTTTCTAATGTTGTAAAAATGTGTAGAATAAATACAAACATTTCAACATTTTTGTCAACGAATATTTGCTTCAGCCTGCGACACATAGTCATTTTGATTAGGGATGTCCGATAATATTGGACTGCCGATATTATTGGCCGATAAATGCTTTAAAATGTAATATCGGAAATTATCGGTATCGGTTTCAAAATTATCTGTATCGGTTTCAAAAAGTAAAACTTATGACTTTTTAAAACGCAGCTGTGTACAAGGACGTAGGGAGAAGTACAGAGCGCCAATAAACCTTAAAGGCACTTCCTTTGCGTGCCGGCCCAGTCACATAATATCTACGGCTTTTCACACACACAAGTGAATGCAAGGCATACTTGGTCAACAGCCATACAGGTCACACTGAGGGTGACCGTATAAACAACTTTAACACTGTTACAAATATGCGCCACACTGTGAAGCCACACCAAACAAGAATGACAAACACATTTCGGGAGAACATCCGCACTGTAACACAACATAAACACAACAGAACAAATACCCAGAACCCCTTGCAGCACTAACTCTTCCGGGACGCTACAATATACACCCCTCCCCCACATCAATCCCGCCCTTCTCAACCTCCTCATGCTCTCTCAGGGAGAGCATGTCCCAAATTCCAAGCTGCTGTTTTGAGGCATGTTAAAAAAAATAATGCACTTTGTGACTTCAATAATAAATATGTCAGTGCCATGTTGGCATTTCTCTCCATAACTTGAGTTGATTTATTTTGGAAAACCTTGTTACATTGTTTAATGCATCCAGCATTGCATTGCAACAAAATTAGGCATAATAATGTGTTAATTCCACCACTGAATATATCGGTATCAGTTGATATCGGAATCGGTAATTAAGAGTTGGACAATATCGGAATATCGGATATCGGCAAAAAAGCCATTATCGGACATCTCTAATTTTGATAGTAGGCTATTATAGCTAATATAGACACTTACATAATGTTTTGCCTTCATTATAAGACTTATGTAAGGTTTTTCATTTTTAGCGGCTCCAGACAGATTTGTTTTTTGTATTTTTGTATTCTCTTTCAACATTTTAGTTTGCCGACCCCTGCATTAGACAAATATGAAAAAAGTATGTTATTGTTTTTTATCTTTGCACCATACACTGGTTGGACACTTCATTAGGTATACCATCTAATAAGCACCAATACAAAAAAATCAGGCTATATGCTAATGATCTTGTGGTGTTTTCAACGAGTGTCAATAATGATTGTCATTGGACCACCAAAAGTTGTCAAACCCTCGTTGAAAAGGATGGTTTTGATTAGGGATGTCCGATAATGACTTTTTGCCGCTATCCGATATTCCGATATTGTCCAACTCTTTAATTACAGATACTGATATCAACCGATACTGATATCAATCGATACCGATATATACAGTCGTGGAATTAACACATTATCATTCCTAATTTGGACAACCAGGTATGGTGAAGATAAGGTCCTTTTTTAAAAATTAATAAAATAAAATAAGATAAATAAATTAAAAACATTTTCTTGAATGAAAAAGAAAGTAAAACAACATAAAAAGAGTTACATAGGAACTAGTAATTAATGAAAATTAGTAAAATTAACTGTTAAAGGTTACTACTATTAGTGGACCAGCAGCACGCACAATCATGTGTGTTTACGGAATGTATCCCTTGCAGACTGTATTGATCTATATTAAAATATAAAATGTAGGAAACTGAATATTAATAACAGAAATAAACAACCCTTTTGTGTGAATGAGTGTATGAGTGAATGGGGGAGGTTTTTTTTTGGGTTGGTGCACTAATTGTAAGTGTATCTTGTGTTTTTTATGTTGATTTAATAAAAATATAAATAATAAAAAAAACGATACAGATAATAAAAAATAACCGATACCAATATTTTCCGATATTACATTTTAAAGCATTTATCGGCCGATATTATCAGACATCTCTAGTTGTGATGTAAAAAAGTGCTGTGTCATGATGTCATCTGGCCTTCGAATGCAAACCAAATGAGTGCACAGCCAGTGGCACAATGTTGTTGTTGGCTAAAAATTTGGATTCGTGGTCACCACTTCCTGGTCATCACTTCCAGGCGCATGTTTGTCTGCAGCAAAACACGACGTGCCTGCTCAGCGTGACGACAACGCGCAGTTCACGATGTCTGCGGACGTTCAACATTCTTCTTCCTCCACACGTAGAGCAAAGCTCTGCAGTGCTGCAGGGCGGGGCCTCAAACGAGCACAGAAAAGAAGATCATATTTAAAAAAAGACCAAAAAAACATGCAACACGCCTCATTGACAGTGATAAACACACAAGGTCTGTCATCCAGGACCTGCAGCCTCCTACTTGGAGCCGTGAACATCACTTAAGTGACACACACATCTGGCGACAATTGGCTGGGATAACACAAACACAGCCATGAGGGCCCAACACACTCATTCACTATCAAGACATGCCTGGAACCTTCTGGAACATTGACAGTGCGTCCGAGCTGCTCCTGAGATGTTTCCTGCATTAGCGCAGCTGCAATTTCCAAAGATTCTCTCCTGGGAAACAGGAGGCAGCTCTAAACAGGAAGTAGAGTATAGAAGAAAAACCTCCACTAAATCAGCTTGGAAAGAATGAATCAAAGCGGTGCTTGCATCATCAAGTTCCACCTGATCAACCAGCAGTGAGTGTGAGCCTACTTAGATGTTGAATGTGACAAAAATGTCTCCTCCTCTTTATCACCAGGATGTCGATTGTCAGCATCGTCGCCAGGGAGATCCTGGACTCCCGAGGGAACCCCACAGTGGAAGTGGACCTGCGCACGGAGAAAGGTGACACGCCAGCGTTAGAGCAGCTGACCTCATTTGCTGATAGCAGGCCCGCTTGCATCACAACCACAACACCATCATGTTACCGCACCAAACAAAGCAAACGCTAATGTTTTAGGTACATTGAAATATATTACAGAAACATCAGTGGCTTAAAACATTGTCCAGGGCGAACAATTGTTGAGATAAAATGTAAAAAAAAAACTCAGATAAAAGTATCAAAGCAGCAAATAGTCTAATTTTAATGTGTTTGTCGGCTCCAGAATAGAATAGAATAGAAAAGAATATAATAGAATGGACTTTATTGTCATTATATTTGCATATAACCAGATTAAGGACTCCAACTTAAGGTGCGGTAGTGGGAACAAATATGGGAACAAATCCGTGTGCTCATGGGAAACACTAAATTGTAAAAACAAAACAAAAATATGGAGATGTTTAATAGTAAAGGTGATATTGTTGCTAGCTTATTTCATGATAAAGAATAAATAAAATAAAAGGACTTAAATTGTCCATAACGATGTTTGGCGATAAATAAGTTAAACAAACTTTATTTATATTGAACTTTTCATGCACAGGCAAGTTACAACACAACTATATATATATATACATATACATATATATATTTATACATATACATATATACACATATATATATATATACATACATATATATACTGTATACATACATACACACGTATATATACTGTACATACATACATACATACATATATACATATACATATACATATATATATATATATATATATATATATATATATATATATATATATATATATATATATATATATATATATATATATATATACATATATATATATATATATACACAGTACTATAATACTATAATACACCTCATGGTGCAACCTGGACACATCATCAGTGATTCTCCCGGGGTCATAGGGTGTTTCGGGTCTTAATCAAACACCCTCACCCGGGCGACCCAGCCGAGGGTGATCAGTCCCTCGACTTGTGTCCAGGTAGCGCACTACGCCACGCGTCCCCCCTCCTCAACCAGAGCCAACGTGAAGCCTTTTCAGACGCTTCCAAAATGTTTTTTATGGCTCTTCTCCTGTGCAGTCCACACATCCCAAGGAGCCCCAGGACCCGGTGTAAGGACTTGCCTGCAAAACCCCTGCAGCCCACCTCAATAGGCTCGCAGCGGGCCTTCCACCCGTTCCTCCGGCAGTCAGCCACAAGATCTGCGTACTTCGCTCTCTTCCTTTCCTGAGCTTCCTCCATTCTGTCCTCCCAGGGGACAGTTAGCTCAAGGAGTACCACCTGCTTGCTGGTTCCAGACATCAAGACCATGTCTGGCCGGAGTGTTGTAGTTGCGATGATGTCTGGGAATCGCAACTGCCTTCCCAGGTCAACCAAGAGCTGCCAGTCCCTTGCTGTTGTTAGCAGGCCCCCCTGGGTCTTCTTGGAGGGTTGAGGTTTCTCTCCTGCTCGGACAAAGGAAATTGTGCTCTTGGTTGGGTGTTGCCGCTTACTGGTGTTGATGCCCATGCAGATGGTGTCTGCTATTGCCCGCAGGACCTGGTCGTGGCGCCACCGATACCTGCCATCTCCCAATGCCTTTGAGCAACAGCTGAGGATGTGTTCTAATGATCCTCTTTTCTGAAAGAGCTGGCACACAGGTGCGTCTATCAGGCCCCAGGTGAACAGGTTAGCAGGGCTTGGGAGGACATCATAAACTGACTGGACCAAGAACTTAAACTGGTGTGGCTCCGCTTTCCAGAATTCGGTCCAGGTGATCTTGCGACCAGCTATGTGCTCCCACTTGGTCCAGGCCCCCTGCTTGCTCATTCCCACCACTCTGCTGAAGCGAGCCTCCTCCACCTCGGCGCGAACCTCCTCTTGGACAAGCTTTCGTCTTTCCTTTCCTCTGGCTCTGCTGTAGTTTGGTTTGGTGTTGCTACCCAGCCCAGCCCGACCAGTGGCTACGGTTCCCACCAGGGTGCTGTGTCGCAGCCTCGCCTCTGCCCGCTCCACTGCATCCTGGGCACGCCACTTCCTTCCTGTTCTGACCTCCACACCTGCTGAAGATACTTTCCCATCAGCAGAATCTCTGTAGAGCAGGACTTCTCTGGCCCGGGAAACCTTGAACTCCTCTGCCAGACTACTGAAAGGAAGCTGCAGCTTGGTGTTGTGCCCAAACAAAGCAAAGCTGCTTAGGCTCCGTGGCAGACCCAGCCACCTGCGCAGGGACGAGCTGATCTTCCTCTCAAATCCCTCCACGATGGTCATTGGGAATTCGTACATTAGCAGCGGCCAGAGGAGACGAGGCAGGATGCCATGCTGATATATCCAGGCCTTGAACTTCCCAGGAAGTCCTGACTTGTCCACAGCTGAGAGCCACATGTTGAGGTTATCGCTGGTAGCTTGACGTGCAGCGGTATCCTTCAGATCACCAGTGAAGAGCTTGCCCAGGCTCTTCACTGGCTTTTCTAACACAGATGGAATTTGGGTGTCTGCCAGACTGAAGCGAAAGCGGTCGGTTACCTTTCCTTTTCTTAAGACCAAGGACCTGGACTTAGAGGGCTTGAAACTCATTCTTGCCCAACTAATGAGTCGATCAAGGCCTTGAAGGAGCCATCTGCAACCAGACACTGATGTTGTGGTTACCGTGAGATCATCCATGAATGCTCTAATCGGAGGTTGCCGGGTGCCGGATTTGGACAAAGGGCCTCTGCACTCTACTTCCGCAGACTTCACAAGCATATTCATGGCCAGTGCAAACAGGGACACAGAGATTGTACAGCCTGTGATGATACCTTTCTCTAGACGATGCCAATCTGATGTTGAAGTGCCAGAGGACACCCTCAGACTAAAGTTGTTGTAATAGTCGAGGATGAGATGGCAAATCTTCTCTGGAACGTGGTATCTGCTCAGAGACAACTCCACCAACTTGTGTGGAATTGATCCATAAGCATTGGCGAGGTCCAGCCACAGTACTGTCAAATCGCCTCTGTTCTCTCGTGCCTCACGGATCAGCTGTGTTACCACACCAGTGTGTTCGATGCACCCTGGAACTCCTGGGACTCCTCCCTTCTGCACATAGGTGTCAATATAGGTGTTCTTCAGGAGAAATCCCATGAGGCGATTGGAAACGATTTTGAAGAAGGTATTGCACTCAACACTGAGGAGGGAGATTGTCCTAAACTGCTCGATGTTCCTTGCGTTTTCCTCCTTGGGAATCCATACTCCCTCTGCGTACGTCCACTGCTGAGGTACTTTCCCTCTTTTCCAGATCACCCGGAAGATCTTCCAAAGACGCTCCAACAGGCGGGGACACTGTTTGAAAACCTTGTACGGAACTCCACTTGGGCCTGGTGCTGATGCTGTTCTGGCAGATTTGATTGCCTCTTTAACTTCCTTCAGGGTGGGTTCACTGATGTCGAACAGGATGCAGGGTTCTGGTGGGCATATGAGGGCTGCACAGTGGCCGAGGTCTTGCTCTCTCATGCCGTCGCTGTAGGTGTTCTTGATGTGGAGGTTGATTTCCTCCTCGGGACATGAGAGTTGACCACTGCGTTTCTCTCCCAGCAGCTTCTTTGTGAATCCAAATGGATTTGCAATGAAGGCACTGCGCTTGCGGGCCCTTTCCTTGCCTCTCTTCCTGTGCCACTCGGCACGTCGCAGGGTGAGTAGCCTATCCCTTACCACACCCCTCAGTTCTGCCAAGGCTGCCTTCTCATTCTCGCTTGCCTTCCTGTACTGGCTCCTGAGTACTCTCAGTTCTTGTCTGAGTTGGGAAATTTGGTTTCCCGCCGGTTTGGAATTGGTGCTGCAGTGGTAGTCTTGGTGGCACGTTGTTCCTTTATGCCAAACCTGTCTGATGCAATGCCAATTATGAATGTGCTCATTGTCTTGAGCCTCTGGTCCACATTACCCTTGGCTGTTGCTTCCAGGGCTGTATTAACATCTTCATCAAACTGTTTCACAATTGTGGGGTCAATTAAACGCTCAAAATGGCCAGAAAAAGAGAACTTTCATCTGAAACTCGACAGTCTATTCTTGTTCTTAGAAATTAAGGCTATTTCACAAATTTGTTTGGGTGACCCCAAACTTTTGAACGGTAGTGTACATATACATACATATAAACATACATACACACATACTGTATATACATACACACATACTGTATATACATACATACATATATATATATACATACATATGTATATAAATATATATTTATGTGTGTGTATATATATATATATATATATATATATATATATATATATATATATATATATATATATATATATATATATATATATATATACATACAGCAGTGGTGTCCCGTCAGGGCCAGCCAGGCCTTCTCTGCTGGCCTAACATAACCAGAAATCATGAGCATAATTAAAGATAAAATCTTTTTTTTATTTACTTTCCCTAAATATCCAAAAGTATTCATATTCTCTTCATGTCATATTATGCTCGTTCCAGTGCTGTTGTTTTTAGTTTTAGTTTGTATCCAATCAGAATGCAGCTAGCTTATGTTGCCATGCTGTACGAAATCTGAGAAATGAGAGTCGAGAACGCGAAATGGACATTCACAGTGACTTTTATCTCCACGACAATACATCGGCGAAGCTCTTTAGCTACGGAGCTAACGTGATAGCATCGGGCTTAAATGCAGATACCGTAGAAACAAAATAAATAAACCCCTGACTGAAAGGATAGACAGAAAATCAACAATACTATTAAACCATGGACCTGTAACTACACGGTTAATGCTTTCCAGCCTGGCGAAGCTTAACAATGCTGTTCCTAACGACGCCATTGAAGCTAACTTAGCTACGGGACCTCACAGAGCTAACGTGATAGCATCGAGCTTAAATGCAGATAGAAACAAAAGAAATAAACCTCTGACTGGAAGGATAGACAGAAAATCAACAATACTATTAAACCATGGACATGTAACTACACGGCTAATGCTTTCCAGCCTGGCGAAGCTTAACAATGCTGTTGCTAACGACGCCATTGAAGCTAACTTAGCTACGGGACCTCGTCAAAGCTATGATAAAAACATTAGCGCTCCACCTACGCCAGCCCTCATCTGCTCATCAACACCCGTGCTCACCTGCGTTCCAGCGATCGACGGAGCGACGAAGGACTTCACCCGATCATAGATGCGGTCGGCGGCTAGCATCGGATAGCGCGTCTGCTATCCATCTCAAAGTCCTCCTGGTTGTGTTGCTGTAGTCCGCCGCTAATACACCGATCCCACCTACAGCTTTCTTCTTTGCAGTCTTCATTGTTCATTAAACAAATTGCAAAAGATTCACCAACACAGATGTCCAGAATACTGTGGAATTTTGCGATCAAAACAGAGCTTTTTGTATTGGATCCAATGGGGTTCGAATACTTCCGTTTCAACCATTGATGTCACGCGCATACGTCATCATACATAGACGTTTTCAACCGGAAGTTTCGCGGGAAATTTAAAATTGCACTTTATAAGTTAACCCAGTCGTATTGGCATGTTTTGCAATGTTAAGATTTCATCATTGATATATAAACTTATCAGATTGCGTGGTCCAGTGACGTGCGGTGAAGTTCATGGCTGGTGAGGCACTGACTTCATCACAGTCAGATTTACAAACATATGAACCCTAAAGAGTATCTTATTCACCATTTGATTGGCAGCAGTTAACGGGTTATGTTTAAAAGCTCATACCAGCATTCTTCCCTGCTTGGCACTCAGCATCAAGGGTTGGTATTGGGGGTTAAATCACCAAAAATTATTCCCGGGTGCGGCACCGCTGCTGCCCACTGCTCCCCTCACCTCCCAGGGGGTGATCAAGGGGATGGGTCAAATGCAGAGGACATATTTCACCACACCTAGTGTGTGTGTGACAATCATTGGTACTTCAACTTAACTTTAACTTTACACATACAAACTGTAGCACACAAAAAAGCACATTTAATAAAAAAAAACATTATTATGGTCTTACCTTTATGTAATATATTGGATTGGAGGCAATAACCAGGCGAGGTGAGGAAGTACGTCTCTTTACTGTAGACTTCAGAACAAACTCAACCCACTTGACGTCAGGTGCGCAACCCCACGTAAATCGTTGGCCAACCAAAAAGTAACCCCAGTATGCTATAGCCAACATTAACCAGGAGATGGCAACAGACAAACATAGATCACTCTATTACATTCCTCCCCTTTTAGAAATGTAGAAGTTACTCAAAATAAATAAACAACCCAACCAAAAAATGCAGCAGCTCAATAAGAAGCCCAAAAGTGCAAAAACAATAATGTTCGTGTTGGAGTAGTTGTGAATGAATGAAATATGAAATTCGTGCTGCAGTTTGCAGGTGTACCTAATGTTGTGTCCCTGCAGTCGTTCACGGCTCCTCCGGCGCGAGCATTGTTGTTTTTGCATTTTTTGGCTTCTTATTAAATAACTTTTTTAAATAGATTCAATCTTGCACGTGGAAAGTTTAAGTGTGGGTTTTAGTTGATATAACACTCCCATCAGAATGTGCATTCTACGGCGGAGGATGCATTCTCTACCACCAGGAGGCGGGATTACTGCGAGCCTCACACAGTGCGTCTTCGCAGCAGTTTTATGATTGCTCAGCACAAGAAATACGTTACACACATACAGTTGTTGACAAAATACACTGTACATTATATACCTCAGCTAACTAAACTATGGAAATGTATAATATAGTTCATGTAGCAATACGGTCTCACTGCACAGCAGGCCAGTAGTTAGCCGAGTCCGCAATCCATGTTGAGGCTCAACGCAGTGACGTGCCTCAACTGGCTGCTGATCACCGCACCGTCTCTTCTCAGTATTTGAACGGCAAATGTGAAAATTCAGCGATTTTGAATAAAAATAATCTAAAACTGGTGAAGTTAAATGGAAAATAACTTTATAGTATAATCACTGGATACATATAACCATTTAATTAATTTTTTTTCTTTTTATATTTTTTTTCTTTCCACGATGGCAGGTGAGGCCATCACCTGCCTCTAGTGACTGCACGTCACTGGCGTGGTCGGTAGTAGTGGGTTTCAGTAGGCCTTTAAAAATAAGAAGAAAAATAGTAACATAAACCAAGCCATGACCCGGGCCAAGTGTCCCCAAAGCCACCGAGGACGAGTCAGGTGGCGGCGGTGAGTCGAACGTCGCTGCAGCTGGGGAGGCGGGCGTCCACACACTGGCCACATTTTTGGTTGAAGTCAGAACCTCATTGTATAATGAAAATATAAATGATACGGATTGTATTATAGATACAATTGGAAAAACATTGTACAATAAACAGAAAAATGTATGATAGATAATAGCTTTTTAGGAGAATGATAGTAGACACTGTTTTGGTATCCTTCCTATCTTAAAAACCTCAAATGTTTATTTTAAAATTTTTTATCGTATAGCTCATGAGAGAACTCACTTGATTTTTTTACTCTCTTCGCGCAGGTCTTTTTCGGGCGGCGGTGCCCAGTGGCGCATCGACTGGCATCTACGAGGCGCTGGAGCTCCGAGACGGAGACAAGAGCCGCTACAAGGGCAAAGGTCGGCACGTGTTCTTGAAGAGTTCCTGTTCCACGTTTGCAACTTTTCAGACTTGCGTCAATATTTAAAGTGTTGGATTCTTGTTTTACATGAGGTAGAAGTGTCAAATCATGAGGTTGGTGTGTTCCTAACCTAGCCCTGCTCCTCCTAAATCGAGTGAACTGTCGGTTAGACCAGTCTTTTTCAACCACTGTGCCGCGGCACACTAGTGTGCCGTGAGATACAGTCTGGTGTGCTGTGGGAGATTATGTAATTTCACCTAATTGGGTTAAAAATATTTTTTTGCACACCAGCAATTATAATTCGCAATTAATGTGCTGTTGGTGAGTGTCTGTACAGCGCAGGTAGCTAATTGCTTTGTTGTGTGAGACGACGGCGATGGTTTGTCGTGATCACAACATGCAGACGACAGCGGGAGGCAGCGTGCAGGTAAAAAGGTATCTAATGCTTAAACAAAAAATAAACAAAAAGCGAGTGCTGCTAAGAAAAGGCTTTGAAGCTTAGGCATGGCTATGCAAAACGAAACTAAGACTGAACTGGCTGCAAAGTAAACACAACACAAAATGCTGAACGACAGCAAAGACTTACAGCGTGTGGAGCAGACGGCGTCCACAAAGTACATCCGTACATGACATGACAATCAACAATGTCCCCACAAAAAAAAAGATCGCGTCCGCACTACTTAGATAGTCTCGATTACAAAAACAAAGCAGGTGCGGAGAATAGCGCTCTTTTTTTAAGAAATATTTTCTTGCGGCCCAGCCTCACCCAGTTTCTGCATCCAGTGGCTTCCAGTGAAATTGAGTTTGAGACCCCTGTCTTATGTGCTGGTAAGATAATCCCTGGTAAAGACGAGACCATCTGCTCCAAATATCTTGTTGTGAAGCTAAGAGAGTCCGGGCCTTGTAATTTTGTGGAGATGAGTTCGCTAACAGTCTTAAACAGGTCGAGAAGGGCTGTTTCGGTCATGTATTTATGACAAGGCAAGCGGCGAAATCCCACATTCTTCACCACTGAGAGCGGTTTATTATCCAATACTATGAATTCCATTAGTTTACCACAAACGCCAACTCCACGTTGGGATTCTGGTGAAAACGTTTCTCCCCGCTGGAATGACTCTGTCATGGTTTGTTGTTTTTGTCCACAAAGGGCCACTGGGCCACCCCGAGAACACTTCTGTCTTAAAACTAATCAGAGCAGGAAGGCTCTTAATTTTTAATGATGCTTTCTTCTTTGTGGTCTTCAGGTGTTCTGAAGGCTGTGGGACACATCAATGACACGCTGGGTCCTGCACTCATAGCCTCAGTCAGTGTGGTTTATGTTTATTGTAAACATGTCTTTTCACGTAAAAGGTCGCCACGCTAACGTAACGGTGTGCGCAGGGAGTCAGCGTAGTGGAACAGGAACAGCTGGACAACATGATGATCGAGATGGACGGCACAGAAAACAAATGTGAGTCTCATAACGTCACCGGTTTATGTCAAATGTGAAGAAGAAAATCTAAATGACTTCCTGTCCAACAGCTCAGTTTGGCGCCAACGCCATCCTGGGCGTGTCTCTGGCCGTCTGCAAGGCCGGCGCTGCCGAAAAGGACGTCCCCCTGTACCGCCACATAGCCGACCTGGCAGGAAACACAGAGCTGGTGCTGCCAGTTCCGGTGAGGGTCTTTGGGCATTCTTCTTCATGCTTTCACTGCCGCCTTCACAGCCTGCTTGTGTGTCTGCAGGCCTTCAACGTGATCAATGGAGGCTCTCACGCTGGAAACAAACTGGCCATGCAGGAGTTCATGGTCCTCCCCGTCGGCGCCGAGTCCTTCAAGTAAGAACTACTCATAGAAACATCTTGAATGTCTTGTCTCTCTTGCTTCTCCTCACCTGCCCTTGCTTGGCATCCGAAGGGAGGCGTTGAGAATAGGCTCTGAGCTCTACCACACGCTGAAGGGTGTGATCCAGGAGAAGTACGGCCAGGACGCCATCAACGTGGGTGACGAGGGGGGGTTTGCCCCGAACATCCTGGAGAACAGCGAGGGTAAGTAGAATGAGTCTAAAGGCGCTTCCTGTGTCTCACCGTCTTCGCTCCGTCCTCAGCTCTGGACCTTCTTCAGACGGCCATAGAAAAGGCTGGATTTAGCGATAAAGTGGTGGTCGGCATGGACGTGGCTGCCTCGGAGTTCTACCGCGAGGGGAATTACGACCTGGACTTCAAGTCCCCTCCAGATGCAGAGCGACACATCAGCGGCGAGGAGCTGGCCGACATCTACCAGAGCTTTGTTAACAACTACCCAGGTGGGTCACGATCACCAGGTTCATGACCAAAACCTTCTAGGACTCTAGGTGATGTGTCCCCCTGTCTACTCCACCAGTGGTGTCCATCGAGGACCCCTTTGACCAGGACGACTGGGAGGCGTGGTCCCGCCTGACTGCCCAGGTGGGGATTCAGGTGGTCGGCGACGACCTGACAGTGACCAACCCGAGACGAATAGAGAAGGCAGCTGAGGAGCGCGCCTGCAATTGCCTGCTGCTCAAAGTCAACCAGATCGGCTCTGTCACCGAAGCCATACAAGCGTACGTATGACAATTCTATTCACGCACTGCCTGTGGTTGGCACCCGGCAGTCGCCACTATGATCATCTTTTGTAAAGATTCATTTAAATCCGTCAGTTACAAACTACATCATAGCAATTAAGAAAAAAAACTATTTTGCTGTCAAAGTTCAATAATAAGGTTGTTTGAATCAAATAGTTAATGTGTGACACAACTTACACCTTGTATAAATATAAAATTGTTCATTCCTCCTGAAAGCGGCAAACCCAGCACGAAACAAATATTTTTATTGCTCACCTTTATTTTTTCATAAACACTGCCACCATTTGGAAACCGGGATGAGGTGATAGAAGATAGATACAAATATGTTTGTGGCAGCATTAGACAAAGTTAGTTTAACTTTCACTTTTGCATCTTACAGTACATACAAAGCCCAAAACCAGTGAAGTTGCAATGTGTTGCTGCCATTAAATTCTAAGTTAATGACTATTTGCAAAAAATAAAGTTTACCAGTTTGAACGTCAAGTATCTTGTCTTTGCAGTTAATTCAATTAAATATAGGTTGAAAAGGATTTGCAAATCATTGTATTCTGTTTTTATTTAGGATTTAAACAAAGTGCCATCTTCACTGGTTTTGGGTTTTGTAATTGTGATGCATTCAAGGAACCTTGATTGAAGTTCAAAACAGAGGCATCACTTGTTTTTAAAGACATGGGAGGTTTAACTCTCAGTAGGTATACTAACAATACTAACTCTAATAATATGTTATGATTATTATCCACTAATGATAATCCCACATGAATCAGCGAATCTCTACCTTACACTATGAAGTATGGGGAAACCAGACAGATTTATAATCATATTTAAGTGAATAATGACTGGGTTAAGGAGCCCTTAGCCGCACTAATGACGCCCCTAGTTCGAACGCTTGATAAAAATATTATTGATGAAACCAAGACATAAACATGTACCGGTAATATTTTTTGGGCTTTCTGATTGTGGAGTGTGTCTTCTACTGTTCTACATTCATCATGTTAGGAAGACTAAGAATACTTCATACAATGATGGATGGATACTAGAGTATACATGCAAGAGGGAACTGGTTTACAATCACATCATCTAGATATGGTAATCCCATATTTAAAATGTCAAAAACCTTTTTTCCATACAACGACATTACAAGTATATGGAAAAAACTTAAGGTTTTTACATTAGTTTTGCATGTAAATATACGGTGTATGAGGCAGGCATGGTTATGACTATGATTTTTCTCTCTCTCTCGAGGCTAAAGGGGGACTTCACCGATTCGTGGGGGGAGTTCACGTTATCTTTGTCCTTGAATATTTGTGGCATTTGTTGAACGGTCTGGGATAGGTAAACAAGCATAGTGTCACCTCTCACAAATTACAGCCACTGTTAGCGTTAGCACAAACTAGCATTGTGAGGCACTCTTCTAACGGTAATGCATTCTCCTTCGCTGTAATAAAAGGTCCCCTCTGGCATATTTTCCAAAAAAGTCCAGTCTTATCACAGCTAAAAAGATAGGTAGAAATCCCTCTTTGCTTATAAAATCCAATTTGAAGCTTCAGCGTAGTCCGAGCAGTCTCGCCATGCTGCATCAGACACTGTGAATGACGGCTCCTCTTTTTAAACTTTTCCAAACACCCACAGCTCGCCTTAAATTGTTCTTCCGTGCTGGTTCCAGTATGGTCACTTTTGGACTCCAAGTCGTCATATAAATGGAAAGCCATCTCTCAAATCATAGCCTCTGCAATGCTATCGCTGGCTATCTGCTTCTCAATTAGCTACACCAGCAACACATTTTCTACCTTCTCCCGCACTTCCTAATTGTTCTTGCGAAAAATATTTAACTCCTTCGGCAAAGTCAGCAACCATGTAATTGTCCTTTTTGATAAGTGTTGCAATTGTGGACGTGTTTCTTCCATATTTGTGAGTCAATCCATGTGCTTTCACTGCATCGCAGTTGAGCAAAACATAAGCAGGATGTGACGCCTGGGGCCCGCCTTTTAAAATGGCGTTTTACAGGAGTGTTGTCATCAAAATGGCTCCCTCTATAGCAGGTCCGGCGGTAAACAAAATTAATATATAAATGTAAAAATGAATGAGGTGACAGTACACTGAGACATTGGTCGCTCACCTAGGCATATTTGGTATTCGTAGACCGAAAAGAACGCAAATAGAGGCGTTCATGAATCAAGGTTCTACTGTATACAGTATACGAATAAATATTACATGTAAAATAACAAGCGCCATTCAAATCACACTAAGCTAACGGCTAGCAGTTAGCATTGTAAGCTAGCAGCTAATAGCTATAACATTAAGACAAGATTGCTGTTGTGCAGCAAGCAGCGGACAAACTATCTGAGTATGCAAGGGGCCTTGATCTTCATGCAAAGAGTAGATACCAGCAAAAAATCTAACTATGCAATGGAATAGATCCCTATACTTTATCAAAAAAAGATTTGTCGAGTGATAAAGGATTATCCTTCGGTGGAGTTCAAGACATATTGTAAAATCTTGTTCTCTAGAGATCATTGTACACGACCAAACAGATGAAAACTTGTAAAAGCATGGAGGTTTACAACTTCTTTGTGTGTGGTTGGGTCAAGGAAATTGGTATCGAGACTCTCCCGAGAAAAAATATGCAGCGTTTCTGCTCGGGTAAGGTTCATGATTTAACTTTGTGTCTACAGTCATGTTTGTTGTTCCTGTTGCATGCGCCGTTTACAAGTACGCATGGTCGGGGCGTGGGGAAAGCGATGTAAAAGCTCTCCACAATTCTCCCATGCTGCACAACAGGGCATTTTTACATGCCGAAAAAGTAACGAGGAAGCGCTGCAAACACATAGCATCAGCTCAAAGTTAGTAGCAGTCATGGCGCTCTGTCGTCACATGTGTGCCTTTTGACCAATCATTGAAGAGATCGCCTGAAACCGAGTTGGCCTTGCTCTCTTTATACACCACTCCACTCTTTATCACTCCACCCAAACCCAAGGGCAGCACACTCCGCGATGCCTCCACGGTTTGATTTCACATTTTCGGGGTTTATGCAGATCCCAGATACACAATAGCAGGTACAAATGGGTAAGAAAAGTTTGTTTTACATAATAAAGGCCTAAATTGCTATGGGGGGGGGGGGGGGGGGGG
This sequence comes from Entelurus aequoreus, assembly GCF_033978785.1. Taxonomy (NCBI): domain Eukaryota; kingdom Metazoa; phylum Chordata; class Actinopteri; order Syngnathiformes; family Syngnathidae; genus Entelurus; species Entelurus aequoreus. The sequence goes on along the minus strand of NC_084738.1, from coordinate 46,425,038 downwards.
GGGGTGATTGGAGGGGACGAACGACTCAACAGATTCCTGACGGGGGAATAGCCCTCCCCTAAACCCGATGTAGCGCCGTCCCTGGTTTGTGGGGCGAAGATGTTAGGTTTAGAGTGGGGTGGGGGACCTTCAGAAGTCTAATTATAATAATAAGTAAGTAGTGCCATGATGATGATAGTCACTTCGTTCCCGTCAGGTGTAAACTGGCTCAGGCTAACGGCTGGGGCGTCATGGTCAGCCATCGCTCGGGAGAGACGGAGGACACCTTCATCGCCGACCTGGTGGTGGGACTGTGCACTGGCCAGGTAGAGAGAGCACACACCCAGCACACACCCAACACACACCACAACGGTGGAGCGCTTTAACCCCTTGACCCTCCCTCTATGTTGCAGATCAAGACTGGCGCCCCCTGCAGGTCTGAAAGGCTGGCCAAGTACAACCAGCTAATGAGGTCAGTGTAAACACTACACTTTCCAACAAAGCCTGTTGGGGAAAACATTTAGCAAACATGTGCCGAACTGGTAAACTTTGTTATTTTTTTGCAAATATTAGCTGATTTGGAATTTGATGCCTGAAACATGTTTCAAAAAGCTGGCACAAGTGGCAAAAAGTTGAGGAATGCTCATCAAACATTTATTTGGAAAATCCCACAGATTACAGGCTAATTGGGAACAGGTGGGTGCCATGATTGGGTATAAAAGCAGCTTCCATGAAATGCTCAATCATTCACAAACAAGGATGGGGCGAGGGTCACCACTTTGTCAACAAATGCATGAGCAAATTGTTGAACAGTTTAAGAAAAACCTTTCTCAACCAGCTATTGCAAGGAATTAAGGGATTTCACCATCTACGGTCCGTAATATCATCAAAGGGTTCAGAGAATCTGGAGAAATCACTGCACATAAGCAGCTAAGCCCGTGACCTTCGATCCCTCAGGCGGTACTGCATCAAAAAGCGACATCAGTGTGTAAAAGATATCACCACATGGGCTACGGTCCGTAATATCATCAAAGGGTTCAGAGAATCTGGAGAAATCACTGTAAGTAAGAAGCTAAGCCCGTGACCTTCGATCCCTCAGGCGGTACTGCATCAAAAAGCGACATCAGTGTGTAAAAGATATCACCACATGGGCTCAGGAACTCTTCAGAAAACCACTGTCAGTAACTACAGTTGGTCCCTACATCTGTAAGTGCAAGTTAGAACTCTATTATGCAAAGCGAAAGTTATTTATCAACAACACCCAGAAACGCCGCCGGCTTCACTGGGCCCGAGCTCATCTAAGATGGTCTGATGCAAAGTGGAAAAGTGTTCTGTGGTCTGACGAGTCCAGATTTCAAATTATTTTTGGAAACAGTGGACGTCGTGTCCTCCGGAACAAAGAGGAAAAGAACCATCCGGATTGTTATAGGCGCAAAGTTCAGAAGCCAGCATCTGCGATGGTATGGGGGTGTATTAGTGCCCAAGGCATGGGTAATTTACACATCTGTAAAGGCACCATTAATGCTGAAAGGTACATCCAGGTTTTGGAGCAACATATGTTGCCATCCAAGCAACGTTATCATGGACGCCCCTGCTTATTTCAGCAAGACAATGCCAAGCCACGTGTTACAACAACGTGGCTTCATAGTAAAAGAGTGCGGGTACTAGACTGGCCTGCCTATAGTCCAGGGGCCGTACTTATCAAGCTTCTTAAAATTACTCCTAAGAAGTCTGCTAAGAGTTGACTTAAGAGTAAATAAATTCTTGGCTGAAAGCTGCACTTAAAAGTTAGTTATCAAGCGTCTTACTCACACTTTCAGCGAAGTGTAGGACTGAATCTTAAGTGTCACACTCAGAGCTGAATTACGACATTACTATGTGCCGTAAACGCAATTTTAGGTGACGTCATTTCTGTGTCCATAGAAATGACCAATCATGGAAGGGAATCCGTTGTCTAAGAATAAAGAAATATCTTGGAAATATTTAAGTGGACAATGGGAGTGTATATTTTGACAATAAACTACAAAATAATACAAAACAAACTAGTCCCCGCCGGCACTCACGCTACCGCTCCCTCTCTTCTCTCGCCCACACACTCACTGACGTCACTCACCTCACGGCCACACACATACGCTACTGTCATAACATTTTCTTTCCAATTAATTAATTAGGCAACTAATTTGAAACTGGTGTGAGTGGCTCTATATTTACTAGCCCACTGCAGACACATGCAGAAATCAACAAGGAATCGAAAAGTATTAAATCTGTGACAAAAATAATAAAACGATACCGTTTGATCAGCTGCTCGTCATAAAAATAAAAAAAACATTGTTCAGTTCCCTGAACGTTCACGCACGTCTCTCTCGCCTCAGTGCCATCCCCTGCTGGCAACTCCTAACCACTTAAGACACCTCTGAAGGTCTCTTAAATATCGTGGAGAGTAGGAGTGATTCTTAGACTTAAGAACGTTGATAAAAAGCTTTTATTCTTAAGTTTGAGAGTAGGACTACATTTCGCAAATTCTCAGGACTTAAGTGTAAAATGGCACTCTAAGAAGCTTGATAAGTACGGCCCCAGACCTGTCTCCCATTGAAAATGTGTGGCGCATTATGAAGCTTAAAATACGACAACGTTGAACAACTTAAGCTGTACATCAAGCAAGAATGGGAAAGAATTCCACCTGAAAAGCTTCAAAAATTGGTCTCCTCAGTTCCCAAACGTTTACTGAGTGTTGTTAAAAGGAAAGGCCATGTAACACAGTGGTAAAAATACCCCTGTGCCAACTTTTTTGCAACGTGTTGCTGCCATTCAATTCTAAGTTAATGATTATTTGCCAAAAAAAATTAAGTTTCTTAGTTCAAACATTAAGTATCTTGTCTTTGCAGTCTATTCAATTGAAAATAAGTTGGAAAGGGTTTGCAAATCATTGTATTTTGTTTTTATTTACAATTTACACAGCGTGCCGGTTTTGGGTTTTGTAGTTAGAATGCATAAAAAAGAAAATTATGTTCTTGTCTTACATAAGGATCGTGAATGATAGGCAACATTTAAAAAAAGGAGCAGTTCCCCTTTAAGAGTGCTTTAGTGCATTAATAAATAGAACCCTTATTGAAGTGTAATTACATAAGTGCACAAACTGAAACACAGCTCTGTCTTTTGAGGTGCTTAAGTGCGTTTACACTGAGAAGCACAGCAAAATGCAGTTTACAGTCAGAGTTTAGGACAGAACTCGGAGTGAAGTGTGCAGCTTACATAATATACTTAATGAGAAGTGTAAGCACAGACGTGCACAATTTGAAACTTACACTTACACTGGCCTCTATGGCTACATTCACACTGCAGAGTCGGATGTCCAATTTGGATTTTTTGTCAAATCCGATCTTTTTAGTGGTCGTTCACATCACAATAAAAATGTGATTTCTAATGTGAATGCAATCTGACTCGCATGCACTGCAGTGTTTATGGAATAAAAATGGTTTCAGCTCTATTCGGTCCTTGTACTGGCGCATTTGTGGCGATTTCAAGGATTTTGCGCAATCAAAGTCAACATTTTCTGAGTCGAATTGTTAGAAAAAGATTAAGAAGGATGAAGACAAGTATTTTGGCTCTTGCAGTTTTACGGCATCATTTTCTTCAATGTCCGCTTGAAGAGCGTGTCTGTGGGCGAGCAGTCAGAGACAGGAGGGCTTCACGCGAATTCCTAAAACATTATTTTTACCGGTTTTCTGCTCCGTTGTCAACTATTTATTTTGTAACCGTCGATTTTGACGAATAATTATAACGCTTATCGCTTTTTGATGACGTTCTGGTCGGATAATGTGACCTGAGCGCGTGAGGACGCATGGTATATATAGCCGAATTATTTCCATATACCAAAGAGGCGTGGGTCGGATATGAAAAATTCGGAATTGTGCTGTTCACACTGACATGAAAAAATCCGATACAGGTCCCATATGGGCAACAGAAAAATCGGCATTGACCTGCAGTGTGAATGAGGCCTGTCTTCCCCATCTTGGCTACGTAGCAGAATGGGTGGGACTAACTCAAGTGGTTCCATCCATCCATCCATTTTCTACCGCTTAATCCCTTCGGGGTCGCGGGGGGCGCTGGAGCCTATCTCAGCTACAATCGGGCGGAAGGCAGGGTACACCCTGGACAAGTCGCCACCTCATCGCAGGGCCAACACAGATAGACAGACAACATTCACACTCACATTCACACACTAGGGCCAATTTAGTGTTGCCAATCAACCTATCCCCAGGTGCATGTCTTTGGAGGTGGGAGGAAGCCGGAGTACCCGGAGGGAACCCACGCAGTCACAGGGAGAACATGCAAACTCCACACAGAAAGATCCTGAGGCCGGGATTGAACTCACGACTACTCAGGACCTTCGTATTGTGTGGTTGTCATTCACAATTAAAAAGGAGAAAAGAAAAAGGATGTAAATGTTCTCGGAAAGAAGATTTGGGAAAGCACTACACTGGCAAAGTACACAGTGTACACAGTACACTTATTGAAGTGTACTGAAGGAAGTTTTCAATTTAAAAGACCATTGAGGGTTAGGAAAAAGGAGGGTGTAATCCCATCATGCAGGACAGGAGGAGTTAGCAGAGATTTAGCGGCGTTAAATGCTAATCTGTGCACCTCAGCAACGTTGTCAGCATAGATGCGTCCACGATGGTTCTCATGTCTCTTGTTTGCAGGATCGAAGAGGAGCTGGGAGACCAGGCACGCTTTGCAGGACACAACTTTAGGAACCCCAGCGCCCTGTGAAAAGGACTGAGACACACACACACACACACACACACACACACACACACACACACACACACACACACACACACACACACACACACACACACACACAGACCGAGCCATGTACAAATGAAAAATCACACATGCAAAAAATGTAAGAATATGCACTGGACCCATGACCTGTATGCACGTGCACACTCTCTCTCTCTCACACACACACACACGCACACGCACGCACACACGCACACACGCTCACACGCACACACAGGTGGAGTTAAAAAGCCAGACATGCACTGTTATTAGTTCATTTGAAAAGATGCTTCTTAAAGATGTGGACAAGAAAAGAAAGCCAACATGCACACTCCTCTTCCTCGTAAATAAACAACTTTGTTCTTTGCTTTGTGCTGAATGTCCGAGAAGAGATTTAAAAAAAAAAAAAAAAAAAAAAAATGAGGACTTGTAGTAATTAAAATGTATGAAATAAACAATTTGCAATTTCACTCTAGCCTTCTTGTGTTCTTCCACATCCCGGGTGTCCAAAGTGTGGTCCCCAAAGAGGGTGTTACAGCCTACGATTATTGTATTCATTGGCCTGTGACACATTGTTAAAATAAACCCCCCCTAAAAAATAAAATAAAGCTTTTTTAAAAAAACTAACTTTAAATTATTTCAATAAAAAAGTTTTGGACACCCCTGCACTAGCGGACCTTGGTGACGTAAAGCACTAATAATTAACAAATCTTCTTTTTCTCCACTTTTATGTCCTTAAAGGCCTACTGAAACCCACTACTACCGACCACGCAGTCTGATAGTTTATATATCAATGATGAAATCTTAACATTGCAACACATGCCAATACGGCCGGGTTAACTTATAAAGTGCAATTTTAAATTTCCCGGGGAACTTCCGGTTGAAAACGTCTTATGTATGATGACGTTTGCGCGTGACGTCAATGGTTGAAACGGAAGTATTCGGACACATTGTATTGTATCTTTTGCAATTTGTTTAATGAACAAAGAAGACTGCAAAGAAGAAGGTTGTAGGTGGGATCGGTGTATTAGCGGCTGGCTGCAGCAACACAACCAGGAGGACTTTGAGGATAGCAAACGCGCTATCCGACGCTAGCCGCCGACCGCATCGATGATCGGGTGAAGTCCTTCGTCGCGCCGTCGATCGCTGGAACGCAGGTGAGCACGGGTGTTGATGAGCAGATGAGGGCTGGCGTAGGTGGAGCGCTAATGGTTTTATCATAGCTCTGACGAGGTCCCGTAGCTAAGTTAGCTTCAATGGCGTCGTTAGCAACAGCATTGCTAGGCTTCGACAGGCGGCACAGCATTAACCGTGTAGTTACAGGTCCAGTGTTTGGTTCGGTGTCACCTGATAGTAGTATTGTTGATCTGCTGTCTATCCTTCCAGTCAGGGGCTTATTTATTTAGTTTTTATCTGCATTTAAGCACGATGCTTTCACGTTAGCTCCGTAGCTAAAGTGCTTCGCCGATGTATTGTTGTGGAGATAAAAGTCACTGTGAATGTCCATTTCGCGTTCTCGACTCTCATTTTCAAAAGGATATAGTATCCGAGGTGGTTTAAAATACAAATCCGTGATCCACAATAGAAAAAGGAGAAAGTGTGGAATCCAATGAGCCCTTTTATCTAAGTTACGGTCAGAGCGAAAAAAGATACGTCCTGCACTGCACGTTCCTCATCCACAAATCTTTCATCCTTGCTCAAATTAATGGGGTAATTGTCGCTTTCTCGGTCCGAATTGCTCTCGCTGCTGGTGTAAACAATGGGGAAATGTGAGGAGCCCTTCAACCTGCGACGTCACGCTACTTCCGGTACAGGCAAGGCTTTTTTTATCAGCGACCAAAAGTTGTGAACTTTATCGTCTATGTTCTCTACTAAATCCTTTCAGCAAAAATATGGCAATATCGCGAAATGATCAAGTATGACACATAGAATGGATCTGCTACCCCCGTTTAAATAAAAAGATTTCATTTCAGTAGGCCTTTAATGACAAAATAGCATCGCGATCAGTCTTTGTAGCTAAATGCAGTGTGATTACATCAATGTGTAGTGATCTACTTAAACATTTCTAACATGTTCATTAAGGAAGCCTATCGAGCGCCTCTTAAGGAGCCCTCCATAAACTTGAGCCTTGGCGAAGGTCTCGTTTCTCTCAAGCGCGCGCGTTGACGATGTCAACAAACTCCAGCTTCAGCGAGGCGCCGCCCACCAGGAAGCCGTCCACATCCTCCTGAGACGCCAACTCTCTGCAGTTGGCTGCCGTGACGGAACCTGCCGAGAGGCGAGAAGAAGGTGGAGCATCACGACGCAGGCTGATATGCGGCCAGCTAGCTTGGCGCACTACGCCGCTCACCTCCATAGATGATGCGCACCGAGTCGGCCACATCGTCTGCCACGTTGGCTCTGAGCCACGCCCTGAGTTTCTCGTGGACCTCCTGAGCCTTCGCACACATAACAAAATTATTATTAGCATTACCTCATTACTCCATGCAGCAAGTGTGGTACGTTTTGTGGAAAATGCTAAAACCAGCCCCAATGTATGTCAATGAATGCTAAGCTGTTTATAACTGTAATATTGGATAATGATTAATAATTAATGTATTCTATTCTAAGAATATTGCAGTGGCCAGTAAAAGAAAAAGAGCCGTTAGCTAAATATGGCTCCCAGGCCACACTTTGGACACCCCTGAGGAAACGTCCTGATAATGTCAATTACCTGCTCAGGTGAGGCCGTCCTGCCCGTGCCGATGGCCCACACGGGCTCATAGGCTAAAACAACTTTGGCCCAGTCCGTCACATTGTCTGAAACACAAGGGAGACATCTAAAACATGGCGTTCACACATCTCGCCGGAGCCTATTGACAAACTTGGTGCTTCTTTGCAGCGAACGTCTTGCATTTAAATGAGGCCATGGAGCTCAGGAGCACGAGAGAAGGGAGTGTCCATCTTTGAGGACACGGACACGACTCTGTAGACCAGGGTGCAGGTGTGGAGTCATTTGCTGCCCAGAACTAATTCTTTATTTGCCCACGACATGTTCTAAAAATACAATAAATATGGCACTAAAATCTAAAATCATTTTTTGCATGTACAATTACATTTATTCTCTATTACATGTGTTTTGCGTGACTGGAACGGATTATTTGTTTTCACATTATTTAATAAGTAAAAATGTCTACGGTAGGGTGTTCAAACCTTTTCTACCAAGGGCCAAAAATTGAAGGATGAGAGGGGACACTTTCATACATTTTGTACATTAGAAATGATGGGTTTAACGATTAATCGATATATATTCCTAAATTTCAAGTATATCTGTTTGTGCTCGGCAAGTTGGGCTTTCGGTAGGTATTGATCCAACATCAATTTAAAAGGCATTGTAACAATTTTATTGAGACTCGAAAAAAGAAAACATTAGATTTAAGAAGGGCAGACTTTATATGAAGTTTAGCACTTTTAACTAGAATCTGTGCACAAGTCAAACTGAAATATATACAATTCTACACCAAAAAACTATTTATTATTATTACGCCGCAAAAGTTTGCCAGAGGCCACAGCCCGCAGTTTTCATCTGATCGGAACCGTTCCAGTATCAAATCGTTCGGCTCAATCGGGAATCGTGAGCGCCCCCCAAAATAAATTACAAAATATCCATATTACCCAGAATTCCTGGTTTTTGGAGACATTTTTCGAACTTGCGCAATTCCCCACATTTCCGCAACCAATTTGAAGAACCATTCCATCATCCACACACTCCACTCACCTTGGACAATCAAACTACAATTTTCCAAGTGAAAAAATATTCTAGGAATTCCAAGAATTCCCGGTTTTTGAAAGTTTATTTCACTTCTTGCTGCAAAGTTTTCTCAGACTGCATTTTTCAACCATTTTTCACCATTCCACCTTCAAAACATTCCTCTTTGTTGGGACAACAACATCACCATTTTCTTTTCGTACAAATTCCCAGTTTTGCGAAATTCCGAAATACTCATTCTCAATTCAAACGGTTACCAAGTCAACATTTTTCAATCGATTCCAAAAATTCCAACTCCAACTCATTCATATCATCGACGACAATTGTGCTAGTTTTCCCAAAAATTCCCAAGGGATTTCAAATTTAAATTAATGGGGAAATTTATCAAAATCTTTTGCATTTTTTAAACCCGATTCTGACCTTTCAACCATCCACCCACACTACTCTTCCCAAATCTTGAACGCAAAACATGTTTTCCCTTTCCCAAAATTGCTGTTTTGACATTGACAATGAATGGGAAATATACAACGACGGCACATCCCACATTTCTCATCGATTTGAACCGTTCCAACAGTCACACACTCCACTCACCCTGGACATTCAAGCCAGCATGTTACCCAGTTTCAAAAATTTCCTGATGACCCGGAATTACCAGGCATTTCCCCCATTGAAAATGAATGGGCAATATACAAACCTCTCTCTTCTCATCCGATTTGCACCTTTCCAACATACACACACTCCAGTCATCCTGGACATTGAAGCATTTCAGTTCCACTGACGCATATCGGCGGTTTGGCGGCTTGCACACATAGGGCATTCACATGCAATTCCTACTGGAATTGCAAACTCTAGGATTCTTTAGTGGTTCCATATTTCCCTTTAATTTTTGAGTGAAATGTTCAAATCCATGTTTATTTTTTCTAGAGAATGTGTTGGGGCCAATAAAAAATGGCCCCGCGCCGCACTTGGACACCTTTGGTGTACAGTTTTCGTACGGTTCTATTTTTGGCTGACATTTTAAAACAATCATTTGCGCAAACACACACACACACACACATTTTTTACGTTTTCAGTATTCAACACTTATGGGCGTCAAAGTGGAGGGGAAGGTGGAGATGTTGCACTGGGGCTCAAAGCACAGGGGGCCCCTGGACATTTGTAAAGTTTTAATATTTTTCCTGTCATCTAACTATGTAAGTTGTAAAACGTTACGTAAAAAAAAAAAAAAATTACAAGATGCAATTTCACTTTGGCTGCATCTCATTGCCCATAACTGTGGTGCGTTCAAAACTCTTGATTAAAGTTACAAACAGAGTGTCACTAGGTCAGGGGTCACCAACCTTTTTGAAACCAAGGGCTACTTCTTGGGTACTGATTAATGCGAAGGGCTACCCAGTTAGATACACACTTTAATAAATTGCCAGAAGTAGCCAATTTGCTCAATTTACCTTTAACTCTGTTATTATTAATAATTAATGATATTTATCTTTGTGGAAACACTGATCATCTTAATGATTTCTCACAATAAATATATAGAAACAGATAAATATCAATATGCAACACTTTATTTTTATATTTTCTCTAAGTGCACATTTTTCAAATTGAACATTTTCAAATGATCACTTCTAAGACAGTCTTGTGAAATCACAATATCCCATTTTAACTAGCTAGCCACTAACATTTTTTAACAAATCATGAATTACTTTGCACCATGTTTGTACAAATAATAACTCATTTAAAATACAAAAGTCAACTCTCAAATTTTTAAATCATGTCACACTTTGAACTGGACACCAAATCTGTTATCTGTTTCTTTGTCAGTTAGTGGGAAGCCTGGCATTGCATGCTGTTAACTAGTGTGTTGTACTCTGGTGTGTAACTTGACACTGCAACTCTGAGTGAGTCTTGCAGATGTGCATCAGTGAGGCGTGTTCTGTGTTTGTTCTTGATGAAGTTCATGTCAGAAAAGGCTGATTCACAAAGATAAGATTTTTCCTCATTGTTTGCGGAACCTTCTTAATCTTTTGGACATATTTTCACAGCAATCTGGCCTTAAGCTTAATTATGATAAATGTAAAATGTTAAGGATCGGAAATCTAAAGGGAACGTCCTTTCGAATGGAATGCAAAGTGCCTGTTTTGTGGACAGATGGACCAGTTAACATACTTGGTGTTGTTGTCCCAGAAAATCTGGAAGATCTAGGCTTAGTAAATTATGATAATCGACTAAGAAAGCTGGACAAAATTATGCAATTATGGAAAGGGAAATCCCTAACCTTGTATGGTAAAATGTCTATTGCCAACTCGTTAATTATTCCTCAATTTATTTATTTGTTTTTGTCATTACCAGCTCCATCACAAAACTTTTTTAAGATTTATGAGCGGAGAGTCTTCGATTTTATCTGGAACGGCAAACCAGAAAAGATTAAAAGAAAGGTTTTGTACAAAGAGTATGAATATGGGGGCCTGAAACTTCTCAACCTTGAAGCTATGTGTCTGTCTTTAAAAGCATCAATTGTTCCAAAGATGTATTTAAACATTGAGTGGTACACAAATGTCCTGTTGGACAAAAAACATGTACTGTATCAAAAGAAATTGTATCCTTTTTTACAAGTGATCCCCTCCCAGAGAGTCTGCTGGGAAACATGGCGGGGTTCATAAAGGAAACAATCCACTCATGGTGGTGTTTTCAATTTTATGTGCCAGAAAAAAGAGACGATATTTTGCAGCAGTTAATATGGATGAACTCTAATATTGTAATAGATGAAAAGCCTTTCTTTTGGAAAAATATGTTTGAAAGAGGAATCATTTTTGTCAATGATATTATCAATGAGACTGGTAAAATTATGAAGTATGATGAATTTAGAGCTATGTATGGTGATGCTTGCTCAAGCTTTTCATTTTATCAACTAACTGGAGTAATTGGGAAAAGATGGAAACAAATAATTAATTATGGAACTACTAAATTATTAGTTTGTAAACCTCTAATAAGAAATTCTAGTTGGCAAAAAGGAACTAAAATAAATAGAAAAATATATAATTTTTATTTAATAAAGAAATCTTTGAAGGCTGCCTCATACAACACAAATGGAAAATGGGAGGACTTTTTTGACTGCCCGTTGCCATGGGATGCCATATTCAAACTAATCTATAAAACCACTATCGATGTCCAAAATCGTTATTTTCAAATTAAAATTATTTATAACTTCTTACCCACAGGGAAAATGTTAAAATTATGGAATATGACAGAGTCAGATGATTGCCGATTTTGTTGTCAGGAGCCTGAATCCACCCTGCATTTGTTTTGGTATTGTCATATTGTGTCTTTGTTTTGGGTGGAAGTTGAAAAAATGTGTTTAAGGATTGGTTTGTTTATGAAGCTTAATGTGGTTTCTGTTATTTTAGGAGAGTTCATTGACAACCATGATTTAGTCAATTTAATTATAGTACTCGGTAAAATGTTTATTTTTAAGGCCAAAAACAGATATTCACTTAGTATTACTTTCTTTAAAACATTTATTCAGTATTTTCTAACTTTAGAAAGTTACATGGTTGAAAACGATAATGATGCCAAAAAACATTAAAAAAAAGATGAGAAGTCCTCAAAGGCTTATTTTGAAAGTATAATTATGTTTATAGATTATATGATATCTGTTGTTGTGTTCCCTAATTTGAGTGACCTGGACATAATCTGGACTGTACATAAATGCTTATTTTGAAAATGTAATTTTGTTTATAAATTATATGCAATCTGTTGTGTTCCCTAATTTTTTTCTGTGTACATGAATGAAGGTGTGTGTTGCTGAGTCCGACTTGGACATTATCTGGACTGGGCCTGGTTTAAAAAACCCTTTAAACAAATCTAATTTCATTGACAACCTGGTCTGTTGAAGATAAGGCCCTTTTTTAAAAAATAAAATAAAATAAGATGAATAAATAAAAAACATTTTCTTGGATAAAAAAGAAAGTAAAACAATATAAAAATAATTACATAAAAAATAGTAATTAATGAAAATGTTAGTGGACCAGCAGCCTATACAATCATGTGTGCTTCAGGGACTGTGTCCCTTGCAGATGTGTTGTCTATGTTGTGGGAACCAGAATATTGGTAGCAGAAAGAAATAACCCCTTTTGTGTGAGTGGGTGTGGATGAGTGTGCATGGGGGAGGTTGTTTGGGTTGATGCACTGATTGAAAGTGTATCTTGTGTTTTTTCTATGTAGATTTCTTTTTTTTTTTTTTTTTTTAATTTTATTTAAAAAAAATTTATTTTTATTTTTTTTAGAACAGGCCCGCGGGCGACTCATCTGGTCCTTACGGGCGACCTGGTGCCCGCGGGCACCGCGTTGGTGACCCCTGCACTAGGTTTTAAAGACAGAGGACGGCTTAACCCCCAGGAGATGCACTAATAATAATAATAATAATAATAATGCAGTGCTCTCGTTTATCACTGTTAAGTGGTTCCTGACATGACTGTGATAAATTAATTACCGCGAAGTAGTAACTATTAAATGAAAATCAAATATTTTTATAGGTAGAGCACCTTCTAAATAAGTATTTCAGCATTATGAGAGCCCTTAGGACATGAAATAACACCCCTTAGTCACCTTTACACTCTTTTATTTCAATATAATAATGCTGCCTGAGGCTGAGCCATTCAGTGGCTTTGATACTGTACAGCGCATTTTGATTAGTTTGGTCTCATCTAGTGGCCAATATTACTGTAATATTGATATTTTCAGATTTAAGTATTTGTTATGCTTGAAAATGCGGAATTTTATAACCTTTTTTTTTTTAAATTTTCATCCATCTTTGGGTTGCGGGGGGTGCTGGAGCCTATCCCAGCTGCATTCGGGCGGAAGGCAGGGTACACCCTGGAGAGGTCGCCACCTCATTACAGGGCCAACACAGATATGATTGAAAAAATCTGCGATGTTGTGAAGCTGCAATATTTGAACCGCGATGTGGCGAGGGAGGACTTGTTTATTATGATTTTACCCACTGATGATAATCAAACGTGAATCAGTTAATCTCCACTTTACACGCTGAAGTACAGAAAAACTTGACAGATTTATATTCATACTTAAGTGATATGATTATTTAAATTCATATTCTGGCCACTTTCCATTGATTTTGTTGACACTTCTTTATATATATATTTTTTTATTATTTTGGAGGTTATCTAGATATGTTCTAGTATAGACCACTGATGGGCGAGCTACTTGGAAAATGTAAGCTAAACTACAAGTTACTATCTCCGGAGATTTGTGGCAAGCTACATTACAAGCTATACGGTAAAATTAGCTTGCTACATCAAAGCTATATTTAAAGGCATTTATATTTATGTATAATATCAATGTTCATTACTATTAACTATCTGTCATTTAGTTGGTGACACCCGACAACTACCTCTAGGGGTCCCCGCACTCCACTTTATGTATTTATTTAGTTTGCCTTTTCTTTGGCCCACCCCTAAAATACTATTCATTTTCTCTGCCTACAGTAAAAAAAACAGCATCTATCTATGTCTTGACAAAAAAACAAACATGACTTGTGTTGTCTCATCTCACCTTAATGTGTGTTCCTAAATTTGTGCTTGACGTCTTAGATGAAGAGAGCAGTTCTGATTTGGGTTTACAGAGTAAACTACTAAAAACTAAGGTTTTGGGCTTTGTTTTCTCTAAAAAACATTTAGAAATACAAATTTCTCAGCCATTTTCAAGTATGTTTTTTTTGAGTGGTCAGCTTGAAGCGTCCCTCTGTCTCCGACTCTCTCGTCATCATGTGACATGAGTGCGTGAGTGTGTTATTATTTTGTGTCTTCGTTTCCATGACTCGCCTTATCTTGCTTCTGATGGGCCAGTCCGTAATGTTTCGCCCCAACCTTAGCCAATTGTGACTCATCATACGAACACCAACCAATCATCATGAATGTTCTCCGTATGTATGGATGTTCTCATTCATCCAGATCACTGTATTTTCTCCATTTGTTTTTTTTTGGCTTGCATTTGCAGTCCATTTTCTCTTTTTTTAGCTTGTAGCTTTGATGTAAGCTACCTCGCTACATGGGCCTAAAAGTAGCTAAGTTACACAAAAAGCTACTCGTTCAAAAAGCAGCTAAACTACCGCCCAACTCCTGGAAAATGTAGTTAAACTACGTAGTTTAGCTACATGTAGCTTGTTACTGCCCATCACTGGTCTAGACATTTTAATCTAATCTATAATCATGTTTTATACGTGAAAAAACTGATTACAGCCAAATTCATGCAATAGTTGTTTTTAGTGTATGCAAACATACCAAGTGTGTCTGTACTGTATAAGATGGTGATGCTGGGTTTAAGGGGGCGATTCAGAAGTCTTGTGTATACGCCCTGGTAACTGATAGAGGAACATTTTCCACCATTTTTGGCAGAATAAGAACGCTTTAAAGGCCTACTGAAATGAATTTTTTTTACTTAAACGGGTATAGCAGATCTATTCTATGTGTCATACTTGATCATTTCGCCATATTGCCATATTTTTGCTGAAAGGATTTAGTATAGAACAATGACGATAAAGATCGCAACTTTTGGTATCTGATAAAAAAAGGCTTGCCCCTACCGGAAGTAGCGTGACGTAGTCAATTGAACATATACGCAAAGTTCCCTATTGTTTACAATGACGGCCGCATGAAGTGAGAGAGATTCGGACCGAGAAAGCGACGATTTCCCCATTAATTTGAGCGAGGATGAAGAAAGATTTGTGGATGAGTAAAGTGCAAGTGAAGGACTAGTCACTAGTGGGGAGTGGAAGCGATTCAGATAGGGAAGATGCTGTGAGAGACGGGGGTGACCTGATATTCAGCTGGAAATGACTAACACAGTAAATAAACACAAGACATATATATACTCTATTAGCCACAACACAACCAGGCTTATATTTAATATGCCACAAATTAATCCCACATAAAAACACCTAGGTGTTTGTTATGGTAGCTCCTAGCTACTAGCTACTAGCTCGAGCTAGTTATAGCTCGAGCGGGTAATATGGACGCGATCCCGTATATATAACCAGCCAATACAATTCAAACACCTGCACAACACACACACTCACTCAGCCCAAAGAACCGTTCACCTAACCCAAGGTTCATAAAGCTTATATATTTAACCAAAGTTACGTACATGACACGCACGTACGGGCAAACAATCAAATGTTTGGAAGCGCGCGGGTGGGACCTGATATTCAGCTGGGAATGACTACAACAGTAAACAAACACAAGACATATATATACTCTATTAGCCACAACACAACCAGGCTTATATTTAATATGCCACAAATTAATCCCGCATAATAAACACCTAGGTGTTTGTTATGCTAGCTCCTAGCTCCTAGCTACTAGCTCGAGCTAGTTATAGCAAGCGATCAAATGTTTGGAAGCGTACTCACGGTATCGCGTCTGCGTCTGTTAACGAAGTCAAAGTCCTCCTGGTAAGTCTCTGTTGTCCGAGTTCTTTGATCTTGACTGCATCTTTCGGGAATGTAAACAATGAAACATTGACTGTGTTGTGTTGCTGACTTCCCTCGCAAAATACTCCGCTTCGCACCGACTTTCTTCTTTGCTTGCTCAGCTTCTTTCTCCATAATGCAATGAACAAATTGCAACAGATTCACCAACACAGATGTCCAGAATACATCCAGAATGAGATGAAAACAGCTATTTCAGTGTTAAATATTATAAACTTATCACTTTCCTCCGGCACTGTTCCCCTAGCATTCAAAAAAGCGGTTATTCATCCTCTGCTCAAAAGACCTAACCTCGATCCTGACCTCATGGTAAACTACCGACCGGTCTCCCACCTTCCGTTTATTTCCAAAATTCTCGAAAAAACTGTTGCACAGCAGCTAAATGAACACTTAGTGACTAACAATCTCTGTGAACCTTTTCAATCCGGTTTCAGGGCAAATCACTCTACGGAGACAGCCCTCGCAAAAATGACTAATGATCTATTGCTAACGATGGATTCTGATGCGTCATCTATGCTGCTGCTTCTTGATCTTAGCGCCGCTTTCGATACCGTCGATCATAATATTTTATTAGAGCGTATCAAAACACGTATTGGTATGTCAGACTTAGCCTTGTCTTGGTTTAACTCTTATCTTACTGACAGGATGCAGTGCGTCTCCCATAACAATGTGACCTCGGACTATGTCAAGGTAACGTGCGGAGTTCCCCAGGGTTCGGTTCTTGGCCCTGCACTCTTTAGTATTTACATGCTGCCGCTGGGTGACATCATACGCAAGTACGGTGTTAGCTTTCACTGTTATGCTGATGACACCCAACTCTACATGCCCCTAAAGCTGACCAACACGCCGGACTGTAGTCAGCTGGAGGCGTGTCTTAATGAAATTAAACAATGGATGTCCGCTAACTTTTTGCAACTCAACGCTAAGAAAACGGAAATGCTGATTATCGGTCCTGCTAGACACCAACATCTATTTAATAATACCACCTTAACATTTGACAACCAAACAATTAAACAAGGAGACTCGGTAAAGAATCTGGGTATTATCTTCGACCCAACTCTCTCGTTTGAGTCACACATTAAGAGTGTTACTAAAACGGCCTTCTTTCATCTCCGTAATATCGCTAAAATTCGTTCCATCTTGTCCACTAGCGACGCTGAGATCATTATTCATGCGTTCGTTACGTCTCGTCTCGATTACTGTAACGTATTATTTTCGGGCCTCCCTATGTCTAGCATTAAAAGATTACAGTTGGTACAAAATGCGGCTGCAAGGCTTTTGACAAAAACAAGAAAGTTTGATCATATTACGCCTATACTGGCTCACTTGCACTGGCTTCCTGTGCACTTAAGATGCGACTTTAAGGTTTTACTACTTACGTATAAAATATTACACGGTTTAGCTCCAGCCTATCTCGCCGATTGTATTGTACCATATGTCCCGACAAGAAATCTGCGTTCAAAGAACTCCGGCTTATTAGTGATTCCCAGAGCCAAAAAAAAGTCTGCGGGCTATAGAGCGTTTTCTATTCGGGCTCCAGTACTCTGGAATGCCCTCCCGGTAACAGTTAGAGATGCTACCTCAGTAGAAGCATTTAAGTCCCATCTTAAAACTCATTTGTATAATCTAGCCTTTAAATAGACCCCCCCTTTTTTAGACCAGTTGATCTGCCGTTTCTTTTCTTCTCTCCTCTTCTCCCCTGTCCCTGGCGAGGGGGAGTTGCATAGGTCCGGTGGCCATGGATGAAGTGCTGGCTGTCCAGAGCCGGGACCCCGGGTGGACCACTAGCCTGTGCATCGGTTGGGGACATCTCTGCGCTGCTGACCCGTCTCCGCTCGGGATGGTTTCCTGTTGGCCCCGCTGTGGACTGGACTCCCGCTGATGTGTTGGATCCACTGTGGACTGGACTTTCACAATGTTATGTCAGACCCACTCGACATCCGTTGCTTTCGGTCTCCCCTAGAGGGGGGGGGTTACCCACATATGCGGTCCTCTCCAAGGTTTCTCATAGTCATTCACCGACGTCCCACTGGGGTGAGTTTTTCCTTGCCCGTATGTGGGCTCTGTACCGAGGATGTCGTTGTGGCTTGTACAGCCCTTTGAGACACTTGTGATTTAGGGCTATATAAATAAACATTGATTGATTGATTGATTGATTGATTTCGTATTGGCTTCAATGGGGAAGCCATACCTGTGTTCTACTGGCTACGTCACGCGCATACGTCATCCTCAAAGGCGTTTTGAACCGGAAGTTCCCCGGGAAATTTAAAATTGCACTTTATAAGTTAACCCGGCCGTATTGGCATGTGTTGCAATGTTAAGATTTCATCATTGATATATAAACTATCAGACTGCGTGGTCGGTAGTAGTGGGTTTCAGTAGGCCTTTAAGAATTTGCCTTCATTCTGCTACGAGGAAAAAAACACAATGAATATACCCTGTGTTTCACACACAAACATATCGTTACTAATGATGTCATGAGGTCCAGGCTTGAAGAGAGAGAGTGGAGTAGAGTGTGTGTGCGCTAAGCAGTTTTACATCATGCTAAAAGCGGGGCGACAAAGTAGGACAAAAAGATGAAGAAGGTAGCCATTTTACAGAGACTGCATCGACCTCTTGATAGCTCATTCACTCTCTCTCCAGACCTGGTATTTCTGTTGTTTGTACTTACCTCTATTTTGTAGAATCATTTGTTAAAGGCCTACTGAAACCCACTACTACCGACCACGCAGTCTGATCGTTTATATATCAATGATGAAATCTTGAAATTGCAACACATGCCAATACGGCCGGGTTAGATTAGTAAAGTGCAATTTTAAATTTCCCGCAAAATATTCTGCTGAAAACGTCTCGGTATGATGACGTTTGCGCGTGACGTCACGGATTGTGCGGACATATTAATAATAATAATAATAATAACTGGGATTTATATAGCGCTTTTCTAAGTACCCAAAGTCGCTTTACATGTTAAAAACCCATCATTCATTCACACCTAGTGGTGGTAAGCTACTTTCGTAGCCACAGCTGCCCTGGGGTAGACTGACGGATATATTGGGACACCATTGTGGCCAGCTATTAAGTCGTCTGTTTTCATCGCAAAATTCCACAGTATTCTGGACATCTGTGTTGGTGAATCTTTTGCAATTTGTTTAATGAACAATGAAGACAGCAAAGAAGAAAGCTGTAGGTGGGATCGGTGTATTAGCGGCCGGCTGGACTCTTACCAGGAGGACTTTGAGTTGGATAGCAGACGCGCTACCGTGAGTATGCAGCTTTGGCTTCCAAACATTTGATCGCTTGACCGTACGTGCGTGCCGCTATGTGCATGTCACGTACGTAACTTTGGGGAAATATATGTGCTGTATGAACTTTACGGAGGTGAATGGTACTTTGGGCTGTGGGATTGAGTGTGTTGTGCGGGTGTTTGATTTGTATTGGTGGGTTATATGGACGGGAGGGGGGAGGTGTTTGTTCCATCCATCCAGCCATCCATCTTCTTCCGCCTATCCGAGGTCGGGTCGCAGGGGCAGCAGCCCAAGCAGGGAAGCCCAGAGTTCCCTCTCCCCAGCCACCCCGTCCAGCTCCTCCCGGGGGATCCCGAGGCACTCCCAGGCCAGCCGGGAGACATAGTCCTCCCAACGTGTCCTGGGTCTTCCCCGTGGCCTCCTACCGGTCAGACGTGCCCTAAACACCTCCCTAGGGAGGCGTTCGGGTGGCATCCTGACCAGATGCCTGAACCACCTCATCTGGCTCCTCTCGATGTGGAGGAGCAGCGGCTTTACTTTGAGCTCCCCCCGGATGGCAGAGCTTCTCACCCTATCTCTAAGGGAGAGCCCCGCCACCCGGCGGAGGAAACTCATTTCGGCCGCTTGTACCCGTGATCTTGTCCTTTCGGTCATAACCCAAAGCTCATGACCATAGGTGAGGATGGGAACGTAGATCGACCGGTAAATTGAGAGCTTTGCCTTCCGGCTCAGCTCCTTCTTCACCACAACGGATCGATACAGCGTCCGCATTACTGAAGACGCCGCACCGATCCGCCTGTCGATCTCACGATCCACTCTTCCCTCACTCGTGAACAAGACTCCGAGGTACTTGAACTCCTCCACTTGGGGCAGGGTCTCCTCCGCAACCCGGAGATGGCACTCCACCCTTTTCCGGGCGAGAACCATGGATTCGGACTTGGAGGTGCTAATTCTCATCCCAGTCGCTTCACACTCAGCTGCGAACCGATCCAGCGAGAGCTGGAGATCCTGGCCAGATGAAGCCATCAGGACTACATCATCTGCAAAAAGCAGAGACCTAATCCTGCAGCCACCAAACCAGATCCCCTCAACGCCTTGACTGCGCCTAAAAATTCTGTCCATAAAAGTTATGAACAGAATCGGTGAGTTTGGTCCGCATTGCCGGCAGTAAGTCGGACACGTTTCCAGTGAGGGTTGGACTCCGCCAAGATTGCCCTTTGTCACCGATTCTGTTCATAACTTTTATGGACAGAATTTCTAGGCGCAGTCAAGGCGTTGAGGTGTTTGTTATGCGGATTAATTTGTGGCATATTAAATATAAGCCTGGTTGTGTTGTGGCTAATAGAGTATATATATGTCTTGTGTTTATTTACTGTTTTAGTCATTCCCAGCTGAATATCAGGTCCCACCCGCCTCTCACAGCATCTTCCCTATCTGAATCGCTTCCACTGCCCTCTAATCCTTTACTCTCACTTTCCTCATCCACGAATCTTTCATCCTCGCTCAAATTAATGGGGTAATCGTCGCTTTCTCGGTCCGAATCGCTCTCGCTGCTGGTGGCCATGATTGTAAACAATGTGCAGATGTGATGAGCTCCACAACCTGTGACGTCACGCAACTTCCGGTACAGGCATGGCTTTTTTATCAGCGACCAAAAGTTGCGAACTTTATCGTCGATGTTCTCTACTAAATCCTTTCAGCAAAAATATGGCAATATCGCGAAATGATCAAGTATGACACATAGAATGGACCTGCTATCTCAGTTTAAATAAGAACATTTCAGTAGGCCTTTAAACTTCAGTTCTAGTCACCTCTCATCATTTTAGACCCTTAAAAGGGTGTACGTTTGTACAATCTGGACTGTAACGGACACCTGAATTCCTCACCTGCGATGGCTTGCGTCTGAGCGTACACGACGTCTTCGGTGGTGCCGCTCTCGCGCTCTTCCAGTGTCTCCCCGATGCATGCGATCATGCAAAGGCCACTTTGCAGAGCGTGAGCCACCTGCGACACGCGCAAAACATTTGGCTCGGAAACCAGACCACCGCACTTGACCTCATAACATACACGTTCTCTAAGGTTCTTGTATTAAACATCTGCTTGTTCTTAAGTGACTTTCAATGATGAAAGCTGCATTTGAAAAAGGAATTCCGAACCTTTTGGCCAATCAGCTCGTCGCTTTCACCAAACACGTGGCGGCGCTCCGAATGTCCCAGAAGTACCCAGTCCGCACCGCAGTCCTTGATCATGGCCGGGCTGGAGGGAAGAGTGCAGACAGGAAAATGTTCAAGCTATCAAAGCAGCGCAAGGCACCGCATGTTACCTGATCTCCCCTGTAAACGCTCCCTTGGCTACCTTGTAGCAGTTCTGGGCCGCAACGCTGATGCGGGGGTCCAGATGGGAGCGAACAAAGTTCAGGTAGACGGAAGGGGCCGCGCAAACCACCTCTGAAATGTCATTGTGTTAGAGTTTTTTGCCAGTATGAAAATGATGACAATGTATTTTTATCCTGTATGAGATCATGGCCTTAACTACCATTGACTACACCGAGGTCATGTCCTCTGTATTTTTTTAAGTGACGAAAAGAAGATGATACAACTGACTGCAAATGTACTTTATGTAGCACACTGTACAACATCATGCGGTAGATCGTCTTCTTTCAATATACGATCTTTGCTCATGCACGGCCCACTACAACTCCAACAATGTAACGCAATGAAGTCCACTTTTACTTTAAAGATCATCCGATCAGAAATAAATGTGCTGTCAACATAACATTAACATTACATCCTACTGATGTAACTAATGTTGGTTTCACCCGAATGAAATTGATGTGAAACACTGGCAGTATAATAACGTTGTCGTGTCAGTCATGTGCCGCCCCGCCCTAAGCAGAACATGCCCTATGCATAGGGCTTCGCCATCAGTGGGGTCGTGGGGTTGCGTGAAGAAGCACATTAAAATGTAAACTATTGAATGACAAGGCGCTTGATATAAAATTTTACCTCAAACTTATTCCTGGCCACATCATCCTCTGTCACTGATTAGAATATAAACTCATATTTTCCACGCTCACTTCCGGTGGCTCCGTGGCAGGTGTCATAAGTACTTGCTTTACAATGCTGAAGGCGTTGGGTTCGAAACCCGGTTGCTGTAAAAATGTGGTTATGGTTTTTAAATTTATGTTTTAATGACGTTAAAGTTGTGTTATATACTGTACATAGAGTGCAGGCCAAAAGTTTGGACACACCTTCTCATTTCAATGCATTTTCTTTATTTTCATGACTATTTACATTGTAGATTGTCACTGAAGGCATCAAAACTGTGACACCTGTGAAGTGAAAACAATTCCAGGTGACTACCTCTTGAAGCTCATTGAGAGAATGCTAAGTGTGTGCAAAGCAGTAACCAGAGCAAAGGGTGGCTAATTTGAAGAAACTAGAATATAAAACATGTTTTCAGTTATTTCACCTTTTTTTGTTAAGTACATAACTCCACATGTGTTCATTCATAGTTTTAATGCCTTCAGTGACAATCTACAATGTAAATAGTCATGAACATAAAGAAAATGCATTGAATGAGAAGGTGTGGCCAAACCGTTGGCCTGTACTGTATATTGTATGTTATTACATATAAACAAGAAAACCATTCATTGAGGTAGAAATATCACGTCTTTCTGTGTGGAGTTTGCATGTTCTCCCCGTGACTGCGTGGGTTCCCTCCGGGTACTCCGGCTTCCTCCCACCTCCAAAGACATGCACCTGGGGATAGGTTGATTGGCAACACTAAATTGGCCCTAGTGTGTGAATGTGAGTGTGAATGTCGTCTGTCTATCTGCGTTGGCCCTGCCATGAGGTGGCGACTTGTCCAGGGTGTACCCCGCCTTCCGCCCGAATGCAGCTGAGATAGGCTCCGGCACCCCCCGCGACTCCGAAAAGGACAAGCGGTAGAAAATGGATGGATGGATTATCTAACATATTTGACCATCAGCATGATTTTGTAACAGTCCACTTTTCAATTAATATAGTGATGAGATACCCATGATTTCAGCCTTTCAAAGCTTCTCTTAGACCACCATTTCTGACTTCCGTATTTGTCAAATCCTAGTTACGGCCCTGTATGAGGTGACAGTTAAGTCAACGCAACGTCACACATTTTGTTATTGATTAGTAGAAGGTAATTAAAATTTTTTTTTTTTTTTAATATATATATATATATATATATTTTATTTTTTATTTATTTATTTATTTATTTATTTTAAACATATTTTTAAAAACACCACAAATATTTCACTTGGTCTGTGATGTACCACTTTTATTTTACTTGAATGGCTCTGTTTTTTACAGTAATTAATTTATTTTTATATTATTATTTTGTGTAGACCCAGTGGAGCACAGTGGATACAACTATGACGTTAGCTGTCTAAATGCGGCTCAATCTGGTCACGTTACTCGGTCATGTCACCTGTCCTGATTAAGCTAAATTACCTCCCCTTCCCTACCGGTGTCGTCGTGCAGGTTGGCGGCATTCAGGCTGCCGATGAGCGCCTCTAAACTCTCCTTGTCGCCGTTCATCTTCCAGTTTCCTCCCACGAAGAACCTCCGGGCCATGGCCGCTGATGAGTGCTAATGTCCGGCGAGTAGAGGAGGCAGAGGTCCGGTGGAGGAGGGGCGGGGCTGTTCTGCGAGAGTGAGATTTCAAAATAAAACCCCTTCTTCCTGTTTGTGGGCGTGTCCACCAGTGCCACGCTGCCATCATTTGGCCGGAAGAGGTACTGCACCAATTAAATACAGGGCAAGTATTGCTGATTCCAATACTGATACTTTTTACATTGAATCCTTTTAAGATCTTACCCAAAAAATATATATAATAATGTCATAAAAAAACGTATTTGTT
Source organism: Entelurus aequoreus (assembly GCF_033978785.1). Lineage (NCBI taxonomy): Eukaryota > Metazoa > Chordata > Actinopteri > Syngnathiformes > Syngnathidae > Entelurus > Entelurus aequoreus. Next base: position 46,400,884 of record NC_084738.1, on the reverse strand, counting down.
ACTGTTTATGAACACAACAACACCGGACAATGTAACAATATAAACTAAATAACATGATCATTCCCTTTTATTACATACAATTGTTTCTGCAAAATAAAGTCAGTGGTGCATAAGAACTAAACCAGTGGTGTCCACACTTTTTTTTTTAAAGAGAACATATTTGGTGCCGTGCGGGGGCAACCATTCAGCCTGAAATTCTTTGAACTTTTAACACTAAATACACATAACACAATGACACTTTTATTACAAATGGCACACTTTATTTCTTCACATGAAACACAAATGATAAAGTTTTACCACAATCACTCTCTCTTACTAGTTTCAGGCCACATAAAATGAAGTAAAACATTCCCAAAGCTTGAACATATTAGGTTAATTTGAAACATTTGTTAATCTATCTCACTGTACCCTTCTAAATTATAGACACATAAAGATGAAAACAACACTGTAAGAGTCACCTTTCATTGAATTTAAGTAATTAGACATGAAACAACATGAAAATCATGAAATGCATGCAACTCTGTGGGTGTTATTTCATGTATTCCGTAATGTAAAAAACATACAGTATGTTGAAAGTCGTAAACAATTTTTTTTTATGCTGTAGTTATAAAAAATATTCCATTTACAATGGCTAATTCCTGCTTTTTTTTTTTACCACGGGCAGGCCCAGAGCCAATTAACAGTCATAAACAAGAGTGTACTGAATTGCTCTTGGCAAACAGAAGTAGATTCGGCTATGGGGTCTGAGTGTATATATGCATAAAAGAGACAACCAACAAAAATTCAGGTCAAGTATATTCATAATTAGATATTAAGAAAAAAAACATATAACAATTATTCTACAAAGTTATGCAAAAATTTGTATTTGCAAATAATCACGTATGAACAATGTACAAAAAGACGACAATGACAACTACAATCCAGTTCAATCCAATATGTTCAATAGTCCAAGTTTATATGTTTGTATTCCAGATGTCCAACACGTAAATGAAAAGTAAAACATATAGGTTGATAGGTCCAAGGGGAAAGAAATGTTTCAATATCTCCTACAGCTGTGAAAACTGCTACGTCGCTTTGGCCTTAATTGAACAAGGAAACAAAACACATTGAGTGGGATAAAAATATGAAAAAAACTAATGTTCAATGTGAGAATAGACATTTGGGAAAATGTTTGGCTACAATATAAAATTAAATAGTACGGTTGACGAGATTCGTCCAGAAATGCTGAAGGCTCTGGGTGTTGAGGGGCTGGCTTGGTTGATACGCCTTTTCAATATTGCGTGTCCAGTCACCAGAGAGTTCATGGGGTGAGCGAGCCAATAGAGACAACAATGTTGCAAGATTGATCATTACCTCAACATTTCTTCATAGACATGCCAGTAAAAAGTGGTAATGTGCTACAAATCCTCTTATTATTTTTGTCCATGTTTGTGTAATATTTCACATTTTACCATTCATTTTCAAATAATTAGTATTAACACATTGCTTTCATGACTTCTAACATGTAGTAGCAGTGTCATACAATTACCAGCAGAGGGCGACTGCCGCTTTTCCTCATTGAATCGAATTTAGTGCATAGATGTTCAAACTTTGAACCAATCAGCACGTGATATTAATTTATTATAATCCATTCACTGCATTGCCTTTACGATGTTTCACGATGGATGGCAACGTATGGAAGTATTATTGTGGCAAAACAATTTGCAAATGTGTATCTCAATCTGTGTGTGTGTGTTTTATCTAGGGCTGTCAAATGACTAATATTTTTAATCAGATTAATCACATTTTGGAATTTGAATTAAACATGATTAATCACAAATGATTACTCACTTGCATAATTGAAATTTGCTAAAGAAAAGACCCAAATATTTGTGCACAAATGTAATTTAATTGTCAGGATGTCATCCAGAGACATTTTTAAAAGTCTTACCTGAATGCATGTCATTTATTTGCACATGACTTGGTAACGGTTTTATCTAAAGTTCTTTCAGGCTTAAATGAGCCTATGAAAACACTAGATGGATTCTCCTCACTCATTTTTGTACATTGATCAATCACTGACAATATAGCCGTTACGGTAAAAGAGCTTGTATGGTTAAAATAAATTACATGATAATGTAAGAGTGTTTATGATTAATGGTAATTATTTGTGATTAATCACATGAGTTAACTCCTTAATTTTGACACTTGTGTGTGTAAAAAAAATCAGTTTAACTCTGTTCAGATTTGTGTGTCTGCATTGTAGCGGCTGGCTACGGGGTGTTAGCCAATGGCTTTGGCTGGGGGGCGGGACTTCCGGGGAAGTTTGGGAAGTGACGTTGTTGACAGGAAGTGTTGGTTCGAGTTTTGCCGGGAAAGGAGATAGACGCATGTTGGAGCTGTTGTGTGCCTTAAATGCATCTTGTACAATAAATGCAAGATAACTGAAGAAGTCTCTGAGCCTACATTCCTGAGATTATTACACTGGTGTCAGAAGTGGGATCAGATTGGGAGGCGTTCCACGCTCAATTTGAACTGTTGGCGGACGCTAGAAGGTGGGAAGAAAGGGACAAAGCATTGCAATTGGCTTTGTGTCTGGAGGGAGAGGCTCTTTCGTGCCTCCTGCTGCTGGACCCTGAACAGCAGCGGTGCTACGCAGCCCTGGTGGGGGCGCTCAAGAGGAGGTTTGGGAGATGGTCTCAGCCAGCGCTTTTAAAAACTGAACTGAGAGGGAGGTGCAGGAAGCCTGGCGAGCCACTCCGGGGGCTCGCTAATGACATTGAGGGCCAGGTGCGCCGTGCATATGGTCACCTGCCTGCTGATGCACGGAATGAGCTCGCAACTGACCTGTTTGTTGGAGCCATTACTCCTCCTGACCTGCGCGTGCAAGTGCAGCTTCAGCACCCGAGGTCCCTGCAGGAGGCACTGGAAGCTGCCGTGGAGAGGGAGATGCTGGGGAGTGCAGCTGCAGCCTGGGAACTGGAAATGATACCCCATCCAGTGAGGGCGGCATCGTCACACCCGTCTAGCGGCGGGGCTCCGGCTTGGGCGACAGAAATGACCGAACTGCTGAGGTCGGTGACTCTGCAAAGTCAATGTGGCCCGCGCCCCATGCAGGTCTGCTGGGGATGTGGCCAACCTGGACACTTTCGCAGGGAGTGCCCTGCCACTCGTCGTGAGCCGGGAAACGGCGCCGGGCCCGCATAGTCAGGTGTATGCGGGCCCCTACGTCCACCGCGGTCCCTGACTCGCCAGCCCAGGCTCGTCAAGCAGGGGAAGGAGCACATCAGCACAGCCAGGGGGGAGGGGCTCCATCCCCCCCAGAAGCAGACGACGACTCGCTTTCTACATCTTCTTCTCGCTATTGGGCACCCGGAGGAGCCCAGCAGCACAGCCAGGGGGGAGGGGCTCCATCCCCCCAGAAGTAGATGACAGCAGTGTGCCACAGCAGTGTGGGTACACTTAACTTCCCGGGGGGCCCTACAGTTGCCATGGGTACCCTAGTTCCCGGGCCCCTGCCCGTTTCACCGCATGCCTCTACATTCTTGTTGCCTCACACCTCACCTAGTTACTACGCCTGCCCTCGCCCTGTCTCCCCTTCCAATGAGGGGGGAGACAGAGCTGTGTATTACCCGGGGCTGCCAGCCCTGGGCATCCCTACCCACGGGCCCCCACCCGCAGCCAGCACCTCCGGTCATAGGGGGAGGGGTGTGGTGAGAGGAGTACAGGGACTTGGAGAAACAGCAACAGGAGCAGCTGAAACAGCTGCTGGTGGAATTCCAGGGCAGCTTTGCAATGAACGAGAGTGAAGTGGGAAGAACCCACTTGGCAGAGCATGTCATATACACTGGCTTGGCACGGCCCATCAAGTGCCATGCACGCCGCAGCCCCCTCGCTCGACAGCAGGTATGCGACAAGGCCGTAGATGACCTGCTGCGGGCCGACTTTATTGAGCCGTCTGAGAGCCCCTGGGCGGCACCTGTGGTCATGGTCGCGAAGAAGAAGGCTGGGGATTGGCGATTCTGTGTGGATTACAGACGGCTGAACGAAGTGACCACAAAAGACTCTTACCCCTCCCCCGTATTGATGAGTCCCTGGACCTAGTTTCCGGCTCCTCGTGGTTCACCACTCTGGACCTTAAAAGCGGGTATTATCAGGTACCCCTTTCTCCTGAATCTCGCCCTAAATCCGCCTTCTGTACTGGCCGGGGCTTGTGGCAATTCAAAGTCCTCAGTTTTGGGCTCTGTAATGCCCCCGCCACTTTTGCCCGGCTTATGGACAAAGTGCTGGCTGGTATTTCCCGTCAAGAGTGCCTGGTGTACCTGGACGACATCTTGGCACATGGGCGTTCTTTCGAAGCAGCCCTGGGGTCCCTGAGGAGAGTCCTGGAGAGGATTCGAGCAGCGGGCCTTAAACTGCACCCCGAGAAAAGCAGTTTCATGCGGCGGGAAGTAACTTTCTTGGGACATGAGCTGGGGGCAGATGGCATTGGCGCCATGGGGGAGAAGGTGCGGGCTGTGAGAGATTGGCCCGCCCCTCGGGACCAAGGACAGCTGAAGAGCTTCATTGGGCTTGCCTCGTACTATCGGAGGCACGTGCGGGGTTTTGCTACAATCGCCGCGCCCCTATATCGATTGCTGGAAAAAGGCAAAGACTTTGTGTGGTCCGAAGGGTGCCAGGAGGCATTCTGGGGGCTGAAACGGGCCTTGTGTGCGGCCCCGGTACTCGCCCCACCTGACCTCGCCCTGCCCTTTTTACTGGACACTGATGCCAGCGGAGTGGGGGTGGGGGGTGTACTTGCACAGCCGTGGCAGGAAGGGGAAAGGGTGGTGGCATACTTCAGCCAGAAACTCAACAAGTCGGAACGGAACTCTTGTGTCACCCGCCGAGAACTCCTGGCAGTGGTGCTCTCTATCAGACACTTTAAATATTACCTGTGTGGCCTCCCCTTTGTGATTAGGACTGACCAATCTGCCCTCCAGTGGCTAATGACTTTCCGGGAGCCGGAGGGGCAGGTTGCCAGGTGGGTGGAAGAGCTGCAAGGATACAACTTTAAAATAGAACATCGGCCAGGTGCTCGCCACTCCAACGCGGACGCGCTTTCGCGCCGGCCGTGTGCAGCAGACGGATGTCGGTACTGCGAGCGCAGGGAAGCCCGGGAACAAGAGCGGCGGGCAGAGGGTGCTGAGTGTGCTGCCTTCAGTCAGGCTGATAACGTTGTCTGCCGAGAACTACAGACTGTGATGAATGCTGACTGGAGGCGCACGCAGGAGGAGGACACAGACCTTCATCCTGTTTTGCAGTGGGTAGAGGCTCGGCAGCGCCCGCCTTGGGAGGCGGTGGCACCATTCTCTAAGGCTACTAAGGGCCTGTGGGCCATGTTTGACTCATTGCGGGTGTCCCAAGGCGTGTTGCAGCGGGCATTTAAGGCCGCGGCCACGGGGGAAGAACAGTGGCAGGTGGTGGTGCCAAAGGGACTGCAAGGGGCAGTGCTTAAGGCAGTGCATGGGGGAGGTGGGTCTGGACATTTCGGGGTCGCCAAAACACTCAAGCGGCTGCGACAGGGGTTCTATTGGGGTCGGCAGAAGAGAGATGTGGAGGACTTCTGCCGCCGCTGTGACCCTTGTGTTGCCCGCTAAGGCCCCACTGGGCGCTCACAGGCACCGCTCCAACAGTTCCCAGTGGGGTGCCCCATGGACAGGGTGGGGATTGACATTACAGGGCCCTACCCTCTGTCTGATAAGGGGAACCGCTATGTCCTTTCCGCCATAGACTATTTCACCAAGTGGCCAGAGGCATACGCCATTCCCAACCAGGAGGCAGAGACCATTGCTGATGCCCTGGTGGAGGGCATGATAGGTCGGTTTGGCGTCATGGCGTCTCTGCATAGTGACCGAGGCACAAACTTTGAGTCCCGGGTGTTCGCGGCCTTGTGCGAGCGCCTGGGCATTCACAAGACCCGCACTACCCCATTGCACCCTCAGAGTGATGGGTTAGTGGAGCGGTTCCATCGCAACCTGGGAGACCAGCTCGCCATTGTCACCTCCCGCCACCAGCGTGACTGGGACCAACACCTACCACTGGTGCTGATGGCGTGTCGCTCTGCTGTCCAAGAATCCACGGGGGGCACACCGGCGCTTCTCATGCTAGGGAGAGAGATGCGCACACCAGCAGAGCTGGCCTTTGGCCGCCCACCAGATGCCCCGGCCTTCGCTGCAGGGCCAGAGTACGCCAGGAAATTACAGGACCGGCTGGACTCAGCCCACAGCTTCGCTCGGGAGCAGCTGCAGGAAGCTGGCGTCAAACAAAAGCGCTACTATGATGTGACGACCCGAGGAAGGGACTTCGCGCCAGGCGAGTTGGTCTGGGTCTACAACCCGATTCGGAAAAAGGGCCGCAGTCCCAAGCTGGACAGCAAATGGACAGGACCCTGTAAGATACTCCAGAAGCTGGGAGAGGTTGTGTATCGTGTCCAGCTTCACCCCCGGGGAAGGAAGGTGGCCCTCCACAGAGACACACTCTCCCCCTACCGGGGGGGGGGGTCCCCCTTCCCCTGCCTCGGATACACAGGTGACCTCTCCCTTGCCCGCCCAGCCCTTTACCAATACCCCGCTTACGCCTCAGGGGGAACCAATTTCCCCACTCCCCTCATCCCCCGCCCCCTCCAGCTCCCTCCCGAGGACTGGCACACCCGACCCAGCTGTCCCACTGCTGGGAAATGGAAGAGAGCGGCCGAGGCGGATGAAGAGGCCTCCGGACCGCTTGCAAGACTTTGTGGTGTCCTTAGACTGAAGTACAATAAGGGAAGGGGGGTGGGTGGGTTTGTGAACCCGCTTTTGTGTGATGTGAGGGTTATGTTGTTTACACTGTTTTGTTTGCACTAATGGGTTGCTCTGTTTTACATGCTGCTATGGTGTTGCCAAATGTTGCCTTACGGGTCAGTCCTCGAGGGCGAGGACTTTTTGTAAGGGGGGGGGGGGGGTGATATAGCGGCTGGCTACGGGGTGTTAGCCAATGGCTTTGGCTGGGGGGCGGGACTTCCGGGGAAGTTTGGGAAGTGACGTTGTTGACAGGAAGTGTTGGTTCGAGTTTTGCCGGGAAAGGAGATAGACGCATGTTGGAGCTGTTGTGTGCCTTAAATGCATCTTGTACAATAAATGCAAGATAACTGAAGAAGTCTCTGAGCCTACATTCCTGAGATTATTACAGTATTTAGGTTTGTGGGTATGGAAGAAAAATCTGTCTGTCCGTATTTTGATGTGCGTGTGTCTAAAAAAAGATATGTGTACCAATACAGTTTGTGTTAAGCAGGAGCCCTCTTTTTGCTCTGTTTTACACCTGACTTTTGCACACGTCTGTCGTACAAAATCTGTGTGTGCGTAATATTGTAATCTGTAATATTATACATGGTAATTGGGATTTGTTATACACTGTATATGTTATATAAAAATATAATATATCAGTATATATTATATACTGTATATATAATATGTAAATATTACATATATGTTATATTTTTAATTGCTACAATGGTACATTTTTTGTTTACGTTATACCTGCATTATCCTTTCCATCCTTTGTAACTGAGCGACTGTGTGGAACAATTTCCCTTGTGGATCGATAAAGTTTGTCTAAGTCTAAGTGCAGTGATTTGAACTAGTATTAATTTAAAGCATTTTAAAATGTTGTTTTAGTCATTTAGTCAAATTTTAGTCATCTAAATCGATTTTTTGACTAGTTTTAGTCGACTAAGTTTTACAACATTTTAGTGAACTGATTTCCAACCTGGTCACGGTGCAGGCTCTCTGCAGTCAATTGTGTAACTTGGCTGCCTGGCTCACTCTCATGTCAAAATAAAAGCATGTACTGCATGTACACAAAAATGCATTCCACACAATGTCACAGCCTATGTCAAAATAATGGTATAAATATATATGTATTTTAGAAAATAAAGAGCGGGACACAAAGCCAAAATGTCCCTCGCTAATGTTAGTCAATTGCTAGTGATGTGTATTTCTGGTCTTGTCATCCTCATCCGGACAGAAGGGCAACACGGCAGTGCGGCTGGATCAAAAGAGACGTCCGAGACGCTTTACTGAACCAAAGGTTGCTTTATTACAAGCAAGCGTCATTATACAGGACTGCAGTTCCTGGAGGAGGTCAGGTCAAAAATGAGGCACTCCTAACTTGGAGAAGCCAAACCATCAGTTTTTATATTCCTACCTCCTGTCTCTGGGTGTGTGCTAAGTCAGGACAGCACACCTTGACCATAAAAGGAGATGTTAGTGTGTAAGTGTCTGGAAAGACAACATATGCAGGTAGCAACTTAGATGTTGACATCAAGCTAAACATGTAGTCTCTTGTCATGGATAGGGCCATGACCTTTGCATACCGAGGTCCAATTTTATTGCCTTTTCTTCCGCAAGAACTAATCCAATCCACACACAAATGTCAGTACTAAAGCGCCCTATGGTATTATGTGACCAAACTGAACTCCCTACCAGTTAAACTGATGGTTTGCATTCTCCAAGATGAATATAAGCATTCACCATATGCAAAACATAATAGGAGTTAATTAATTTACTTCACTAGCATGATAACTTTTTATCCAATTTTACAAGAGTACACTTTTTGTTATTTAACGCATGCTAACATTAGCATGATAACTTTTATAGCTAGTTTTGTAGGAATACACCTCAGAATAATACATTTTGGTATTTGGTAACATTAGCATGCACATTTTTTTTGCTAGTTTTTTAGGTATACACCTCAGAATAGTACTATTTGGTATTTGGCGCATGCTTACATTAGCATGCTAACTTTTTAGCTAGCTTTGTAGGTATACATCAGAGAATACATTTTGGTACTTGGCGCATGCTAATTGTTAGCATTTCAGTTCTTCTTTTCAGCATTCACACTGTATTGACTTCATATTGCATTTTCAAGTTTAGTCAGATAACCCATGAGCAATGCGCCAAAAACAAAAGTTTGACATCTTACGGTTTTTATATTTTACCCCTTTTAATTGGTCGTTTAAGGACCATTCCCTTTCAAGAATATCCCAAACCATACATATGCTAGCTTGCAGGCTTTGTTTCACTTCAAATTGAACAATCTTCTAAAGGTACTGACAAGCCCCGAAAATAATTGTGTGGATATCACCATGGCAACAGCGCGGCCAGCTATAGTGTTCTTCTGCACCTGCACACTCCGAACCAAATTTGAGGTTTTCCTTTCATTTTTGTCAGACACGAATGAGTAAACAACGTCACATATTATAAAACCTTTAATTGCGTTTGTAAAATGTGATCAAAATAAACGTGTGATGTCATGTTTTTGGGTCACACGTGACTCAAGTAATTATAGAGCCATTGCTGCCATTGCTTGCTAAACAAAGCTGATATGTCACATCTTTAAGTAAGGTCCAGTTGTCTAGCCAAAAAGCTCCCAGCAGTGTAAAAAAAACAACAACTTAGGCACATTTACCTACTAAGCAAAACTTTGATGCACTTGTGACATGTAAATATTTAGTGTGCTTTTTTTTTATTTTTTAAATGATATATTCCGGCACAAAATATGCAGCCAGTAAGCTCAAAAGTAGTATGTTGAAATGGAAGCCATAGAATAGACGATAGTCCATATTGCTTGTGGTGACTGATTACACATTGGACATAACAGCATGCAGATTTGTACAAACACAACAAACAGGAATGATATTTATATTTTAAAAAATCTGTGTTGATTCTTCATGTCGTTCAATTCCTCTTATTGTACCTGCAATGGCCGGTATGGGAAGATCCTTCAAGCTAACAAATACGATTGTTTTCTTCACGGTGAGCAAAAACAAAACATTGTAACATAACAGTTCAGGCACTTTTTGAAAAGAAAATCACGTTTTTGCTACAGTTCAGTGCTTGCTGCTGCCATGAGAGCGAAACGCAAGCATACCTCGCCATGGACCTCCAGTGATTGCGAAAACAAGTTATTGCTCTTTGCAATCTACGGCAGTAAAATGTCAACGCTTTTTTCCGGGAGTGTCTTTGAGGTCCGAGTGCTTAAGTCAGGTCACTGCTCAGGCTGGGATGTGATGTAATCGTCCGTCCGGAACACCCTGGGGATTTCTTGGCGCTGATGCGGCACCGCTCTTCTCTGGCTGTTTGGTTTCTACCACAGAGGAAAAACAAAACAAACGGCATAATACGTACAAGAAAGGACACTTTTCGTATGAAATAAGAGCGCTCACATTTAAGAAGCCTGGGACGCTCATTGTGCGAAGGATCTTCTTGAACGCGCCCGGTAGCGATCCCAGCTCTCCCTCTGCCTGTGTGACCTGTTCCTCCATGCTGCTGATGTTAGCTCCCACCATCTTTACAAAACCCTGCAAGCACAAGTTCATTTACATTGAAATCTAACAACATCAGCAACTTTAGAGCAACAATAATACTTCTATGGCAAAACAACAATCTGTTCTAAGATGCTAGGAAATACTTGAGATTGGACTAATCTGTTCCAGGGTCCAACCTGTCATCCTAAAACCTTTATGGGCTGCACAGGCAAATTTTTTAATAGCATTTTAACGTTCCTAACTTTTAAACAAGTGTAAAACACGCAAACACTCTTTGATAACAAAGGTGTAATGCAAATATTATTTGGCAACACAAATGTACACATTGTCATACAAGTGTAAAAAGAAGCTAACCATAGGAACTAGAGCTGCACGATTAATCTACAGCAAGGTTTTAATTAGTGCGATTACATAACCGCAAGAGGCTGAGGTTTTTTTTTTAATCGGTATTTGCATGACAGACATGTTGGCCAATCAGAATTGTTGAGCCTGCGTTTGTTCCTGTCTCGCTACAAATAGGGAGAAAGCATCTCAGTCTGTGCATCGCTCTCAGCACCTGATCGTGTTTATTTTACAGTAGAATTACCTGAACGCAGTGATCCCTCTTTTAAGACATTCAAAATCTTTGTCTTGGTGGGCGGAGAGCGGGACGCCAGCTTTACACACACAGGAAGCACGTACAAACAGCTTCCCTACTCGTGACTCGCCAGTGAGAAGTTCCGTAAAGTAACACAAATTAGGAGGAAAAAAGCCAAAAAATTCAACTTCAAATTGGATGGCAATATACGCCCATCAACACGGACAAACAAGTGAGAATGCCGTGATCAGGGGATAGCAACAAAAAAAAAGACAAAGTCCGACCTCGTTTTTATGACTGGGAAAAAAATGCACATTAAGATGTTCAATATTAGGTAAAATAAAAAATTTTGCTTACAGAAATTAGTGCATTTTATTTTTTTGTTTGAGAAAAAACTTATTAACCTTCCAATTACAGTACAATATGTCTTGGGAATGACGTTAAACTACATCCAGGCATGAGATGGGAGGTTGTGTGTGGGGTTAGTGAGTCCCAACTAACGTCTATAAAATGCACACAAAGAACCGTTTGCACCTTCTCTTGTGACTGGCTGGCGGTCAGCGCCAAAAAGCTGAGCGGGTCCCTGGGTAATTGGGGCGCGGACAACCAACAGGACAGACTAAGTTCAACAGCCCAGTAAGGCAATTAGTCTAGGAGAAGGATCTCTGATATAAAATACCCCATCCAACCCGCACCAAGCCAGCGTGGAAGGTGTAGGCTAATAACCAGCATGAAGAGTACGCCAAGAGATCGTTTACTATGGCAGAAACATGCTGAGGCTTTCGTCCAGCAGTGGACTGACTACGGCTGATGATGATGACGATACAGTACAATGATAAACACTTCTACAGTAATGAGAAACAAGAGTTTATATCCTTTTAAATGGTTACTTGCATTATTATATACCGGTATATTATGATTACATTACATTATACACATTGTGTAGTTAATATTGGTTATTTCTTCACTTTAAGATCATGATGGAGACAAAATCTCAAGAGTCTGTCTGCGTAAAGCCAAATATTTTTGAAAGTATATTATTGCATATTGTTCTAACGTGTGGCACCTTGAGACAGGAATATGTTAATTGGCAGTCTAAAAGTGTTCCTTCACTCATTGATTTTGCAGTTTAAGTACAAAATCTAAAAATCGCGGATCGAATCGCAATTGCAATTTTGGAGAGAAAAATCGCAAGTAATTTATTTCCTCAAAATCGTGCTCTACGACGTAAACGGAGCCAAGCGCTTGGTTTAACGTCATTTTTCCCTCGCTTCCCGGCGTGCGTTTAAAAGCGCACTGCTGTTAGATGGTGACAGGTGTGGACAATATTGGAGACAGACACACTTGTCCCCACACTAAAAGTATACAGCGAAGGACAAAAACTATTTGATGTTGCTCTTAATTTCTCAGTACAGCATCCATCAGCTGCAGTGACTGAGAGTTAATAAGGTAAGGAAACATGCAGCAGTTGATGTGTCGTGAACGTTGTCACAACTTGTTTATAAAGTATTTAGTTTGTTGACTGGAATGCTCACTCGTCCTTTATTTAACTGCAAACTGTATCATATCGGTGTTCAAATAACATCAATGCTAGCTCAAATGTTTTGTCATCTCATCGAATAGAACACCGGCTGTGAAGATTGTATATTCGATGTGAGAGGTGTCACTCCTGTTTTTTTTGTTGGCCAAACTGTTGTACTGAACCTCTAGGAGGCTTTGGAGAAGAGCAAAGCTTGTTTATTAGACTTCATCTTCATTAGCCAAACTGCTTTGTGTTTTATATTGATATCAAAAAGTAAACGCCATGTTTTTTTTACATTACTTGTGTTTTTTTCATGTCACAAATGTATTACTACAAAAAAACCATTCACGTGACACAGCATTTTGTTAATGTTTTATTGTGTATAGTTAATTCCTATATGACATATTTCTGCTCAAACTCTTAATGGATCTGTCCCGGTACAGCATCTACATGTACATAACTTTAAAAAAATAATGAAATAATAATTTAACAAAAACTCCCTCTATCAAAATGCTGACAAGTTATTATTACAGAATTTTAAAAAACTAATATTTGTCTTTAGATATATGGATAACGTTTATCTATAGCCTTTTTATTAGACATTACACATTACATGATGGTATTATGTTCACACCCCAACACTGCTTTACCTAACAATCAGTAATCATGATTTTAATAATGATAACAATAATCTTAATAATTACTTTGGCTGTAATTGGTAGCCCTAGATCTCATACATGAACACTATTTTTATCTATATGGAGAAAAAGTGCAGTTACATCTTATAGCCATCAGGTTCCATATTTCAAAACTCATATATATATATATATATATATATATATATATATATATATATATATATATATATATATATATATATATATATATATATATATATATATATATATATATACACACACACACACACACATATATATAAATATATATATATATTAGGGCTGTGAATCTTTGGGTGTCCCACGATTCGATTCAAAATCGATTCTTGGGGTCACGATTCGATTCAAAATCAATTTTTAATTTTTTTTTTTAATGAAAACAATACACAACAATACCATAATAATTCAATACAATTTCAAAACCAAACCCGACCCAGCAACACTCAGAACTGCAATAAACAGAACAATTGAGAGGAGACACAAACATGACACTGAACAATCTAAAAGTAGTGAGACAAAAATTAATATTATCAACAACAGTATCAATATTAGTAACAATTTCAACATAGCAGTGATTAAAAATCCCTCATAGATATTATCATTACAAACATTAATAAAAAAAATAATTACAAAAAAAGAACAATAGTGTCACAGTGGCTTACACTTGCATCGCATCTCATAAGCTTGACAACACATTGTGTCCAATATTTTCCACAATGATATAATAAGTCATATTTTGGTTAATTTAATAGTTAAAACAAATTTAAATAATGGATCCCATATTCCAATATATGACTCATTATTATCCAAACTAAATGCAGTTTTTTCTACTGATATCATCTCTACAGCTTGTGTGTACCAGTCAGTATGAGTTGGACTATCAACATCTATCCATTTTTTAAATTTTACCCTTTTTGTTATTATGCATATTGAAAGAAATGCATTTTTACTCTTTGATGACACGTTACTAAATTGATGGAGATCCCCAATTGTAGTCCTCCTTTATCTTGTGTACAAGACAACCTTAAGTATGAACAACTGGCCTTCTTTCCACACCATTTAAAATGTGGTATCATTGTATGCATTTTCTTAAACCAACTTTTATACATTAGGACAGGCATCATTTTCAGTATATAATTAACTGCTGGCAGTATACTCATTTTTACTATGTTCACCCGACCCCAAAGTGACATTTGGAGACGTGACCAGCGTTCCATTTTGGATTCTATCTTATTTTTTAAATGTTTAAGATTTAGATCTCTGCTGGTATAACGGTTTGGTGTAATGTGTAGTCCTAGATATATGATTTCTGCTTCTTTCCATTTAATTTTGGAGTTCTGAACTTGTGATTTCTTGCAGTGTTTATTAAGTGGTAATATGTCACATTTGTCCCAATTGACTTTATACCCTGATAAACAGCCATATTCAGTGATGACATTATTGATATAGTGAAGAGAGGAGTTAACATGGGACAGGTAGAGAATTATGTCGTCACAATACATCGATAGCTTATTATACTGAGAGCCAATTTTTATACCATGAATATTATTTTCACTTCTTATTTTTGCAGCTAAGGGTTCAATAACCAAATTAAATAATAATCCAGATGCAGGACATCCCTGTTTTACTCCACTTTTTAACAAAAAAGGTTCTGAAATATGATTATTGGTTTTGACTGATGCCATGGGCCTTGTATAAAGCATCTTAATCCATTGTATAAAATTATCTCCAAATCCAAATTTACGTAATGTGCAAAACATAAATGACCAGTTTATGCGGTCGAATGCCTTCTCCACATCAACAGTACATACTGCTGTGGGATAAGGGAGACTTCTACCATAGTAAATAACATTAAACAATTTCCTTGTATTGTCTGAAGATTGTCGACCTTCCACGAAGCCAGTTTGGTCAGTATGAATTAATTTCCTTTTACATTTGATAATCATGTGGCTAAGATTTTTGCCAAGATTCAAAAGGATTCTCTATTCATTCAATACATATGATTTCAGCAGGATCTACCCCAGTCTGCTGACATGCAAGCAGAGTAGTAGATTTTTGTAAAAAGCTTTTATAATTATAAAGGACAATCTTTTATCAACTGATTGCAATAATGTAAATTTGTTATAACTATTAAATTAACCAAAAATATGACTTATTTTATCTTTGTGAAAATATTGGACACAGTGTGTTGTCAAGCTTATGAGATGTGATGCAAGTGTAAGCCACTGTGACACTATTGTTCTTTTTTAATTTTTTTTTATAAATGTCTAATGATAATGTCAATGAGGGATTTTTAATCACTGCTATGTTGAAATTGTAACTAATATTGATACTGTTGTTGATAATATTCATTTTTGTTTCACTACTTTCGGTTTGTTCTGTGTCTTGTTTGTGTCTCCTCTCAATTGCTCTGTTTATTGCAGTTCTGAGTGTTGCGGGGTCGGGTTTGGTTTTGGAATTGGATTGCATTGTTATGGTATTGCTGTGTATTGTTTTGTTGGATTGATGAATTAAAAAATGAATAAAAATAAAAATAAAAATAAAAATTTATAAATAATTTAAAAAAAAAAATCGATTTAAAAAAAAAAAGAGAATTGATTCTGAATCGCACAACGTGAGAATCGCGATTCGAATTCGAATCGATTTATATATATATATTATATATATATATACATATTATATATACACACACACACACACATATAAATATACATATATATATATATATACACACACATATATATATAAATATATATACACACACATAAATATACATATATATATATATATATACACACACATAAATATACATATATATATATATATACACACACACACACATATATATATATATATATATATATATATATATATATATATATATATATATATATATATATATATATATATATATATATATATATATATATATATATATATACATACATACACACACACATACAGTATATATACATGTGTTAGATGTAAATATAAACGGAATACAATGATTTGCAAATCCTTTTCAACCCATATTCAGTTGAATGCACTACAAAGACAAGATATTTGATGTTTAAACTCATAAACTTTTTTTTTTTTTTGCAAATAATAATTAACTTAGAATTTCATGGCTGCAACACGTGCCAAAGTAGTTGGGTAAGGGCATGTTCACCACTGTGTTACATGGCCTTTCCTTTTAACAACACTCAATAAACATTTGGGAATTGAGGAGACACATTTTTTAAGCTTCTCAGGTGGAATTCTTTCCCATTCTTGCTTGATGTACAGCTTAAAGGCCTACTGAAATGAAATGTTTTTATTCAAACGGGGATAGCAAATCCATTCTATGTGTCATACTTAATCATTTCGCGATATTGCCATATTTTTGCTGAAAGGATTTAGTAGAGAACATCGACCATAAAGTTTTGGTCGCTGATAAAAAAGCCTTGCCTGTGCCGGAAGTAGCGTGACGTCACAGGTTGAAGTGCTCCTTACATTTCCCCATTGTTTACAATGCAGCGAGAGCGATTCGGACCGAGAAAGCGACGATTACCCCATTAATTTGAGCAAAGATGAAAGATTCGTGGATGAGGAACGTGAGAGTAAAGGACTAGAGTGCAGTGCAGGACGTATCTTTTTTCGCTCTGACCGTAACTTATGTACAAGGGCTCATTGGATTCCACACTTTCTCCTTTTTCTATTGTGGATCACGGATTTGTATTTTAAACCACCTCGGATACTATATCCTCTTGAAAATGAGAGTCGAGAACGCGAAATGGACATTCACAGTGACTTTTATCTCCACGACAATACATCGGCGAAGCTCTTTAGCTAGGGAGCTAACGTGATAGCATGGGGCTTAAATGCAGATAGAAACAAAAGAAATAAACCCCTGACTGGAAGGATAGACAGAAAATCAACAATACTATTAAACCATGTACATGTAACTACACGGTTAATGCTTTCCAGCCTAGCGAAGCTTAACAATGCTGTTGCTAACGACGCCATTGAAGCTAACTTAGCTACGGGACCTCGTCAGAGCTATGATAAAAACATTAGCGCTCCACCTACGCCAGCCCTCATCTGCTCATCAACACCCGTGCTCACCTGCGTTCCAGTGATCGACGGAGCGACGAAGGACTTCACCCGATCATAGATGCGGTCGGCGGCTAGCATCGGATAGCGCGTCTGCTATCCATCTCAAAGTCCTCCTGGTTGTGTTGCTATAGTCCGCCGCTAATACACCGATCCCACCTACAGCTTTCTTCTTTGCAGTCTTCATTGTTCATTAAACAAATTGCAAAAGATTCACCAACACAGATGTCCAGAATACTGTGGAATTTTGCGATGAAATCAGAGCTTTTTGTATTGGATCCAATGGGGTCCGAATACTTCCGTTTCAACCATTGACGTCACGCGCATACGTCATCATACATAGATGTTTTCAACCGGAAGTTTCGCGGGAAATTTAAAATTGCACTTTATAAGTTAACCCGGCCCTATTGGCATGTGTTGCAATGTTAAGATTTCATCATCAATATATAAACTATCAGACTGCGTGGTCGGTAGTAGTGGGTTTTAATAGGCCTTTAAGTTGTTCAACAGTCCGGGGGTCTCCGGTTGTGGTATTTTAGGCTTCTTAATGCGCCACACATTTTCAATGGGAGACAGGTCTGGACTACAGGCAGGCCAGTCTAGTACCCGCACTCTTTTACTATGAAGCCACGTTGCTGAAATAAGCAGGGGCGTCCATGGTAACGTTGCTTGGATGGCAACATATGTTGCTCTAAAACCTGTATGTACCTTTCAGCATTAATGGCGCCTTCACAGATGTGTAAGTTACCCATGTCTTGGGCACTAATACACCCCCATACCATCACAGATGCTGGCTTTTCAACTTTGCGCCTGGAACAATCTGGATGGTCCTTTTCCTCTTTGGTCCGGAGGACACGACGTCCACAGTTTCCAAAAACAATTTGAAATGTGGACTCGTCAGACCACAGAACACTTTTCCACTTTGTATCAGTCCATCTTAGATGAGCTCAGGCCCAGCGAAGCCGACGGCGTTTCTGGGTGTTGTTGATAAATGCTTTTCGCCTTGCATAGGAGAGTTTTAACTTGCACTTACAGATGTAGCGACCAACTGTAGTTACTGACAGTGGGTTTCTGAAGTGTTCCTGAGCCCATGTGGTGATATCCTTTACACACTGATGTCGCTTGTTGATGCAGTACAGCCTGAGGGATCCAAGGTCACTAGCTGCTTACGTACAGTGATTTCTCCAGATTCTCTGAACCTTTTGATGATATTATGGACCGTAGATGGTGAAATCCCTAAATTCCTTGCATTAGCTGGTTAAGAAAGTTTTTTCTTAAACTGTTCTACAATTTGCTCAAGCATTTGTTGACAAAGTGGTGACCCTCGCCCCATCCTTGTTTGTGAATGACTGAGCATTTCATGGAATCTACTTTTATACCCAATCATGGCACTCACCTGTTCCCAATTTGCCTGTTCACCTGTGGGATGTTCCAAATAAGTGTTTGATGAGCATTCCTCAACGTTATCAGTATTTATTGTCACCTTTCCCAACTTCCTTGTCACGTGTTGCTGGCATCAAATTCAAAAGTTAATGATTATTTGCACAAAAAAAAAAGTTTATCAGTTTGAAGATCAAATATCTTGTCTTTGTAGCATATTCAACTGAATATGGGTTGAAAATGATTTGCAAATCATTGTATTCCGTTTATATTTACATCTAACACAATTTCCCAACTCATATGGAAATGGGGTTTGTATATATATATATATATATATATATATATATATATATATATATATATATATATATATATATATATATATATATATATATATATATATATATGAAGCTTTGGAGCCCCTGCGACGAAAGAAAATAATGTTTGCCGTGGTGCCCTTCTAACTTGCTTTGGTGTCCTAAAATATGAGCCCTCCTTTGAGCAACACTTGCCTTGACATTAAAAAGTTTAAATTCGAGGCCTGCATATACATATACTTGCAGCATTCATTTGAAACCGGGTGTTGGTGTTTTTTTTAGAGTGCTTTATTTGCAAAATATATTATCTTCTTTACCTGCATTGTAAGACGCTTCTTATTAGGAGTTTTTTTTATTATTATTTACAAAGCACAGAAAAGGGAATGCATTTGTGTTTTTGTCTCACATAGAAATTGTGAATGATGGGCTATAGTCCCCAAAAGTGCAGTTCCCTTTTAAACTTCCCTCGCTCACCTCTAAGTTGTCAATCCGTCTGTACATCTGTCTCATTTCTTCAGACTTCTGCTGGATTTGAGGTAGGTTTTCATTCACTATCTGGGAAGTATCAGTACGGATCTGCAGACAAAACAAAAGTGAGACTAACGCATACACTAAATCAGATAAAACACAAAGTTTATAAACTCCTACCATATCTAGCATGCCGACAAACTCGTCCACTCTTGTCAGCATTTCCTCTAGGCTTTTCTCCAAGAACAGAATCTGTAGGAGGGAAAAGTTGTTGGCTCAGGCAAAACTATTGCAAGCCTAAATTCATCTTGAATTAAATAAATAATGGTAACAGATGGTCTTTTGTCTCCCTTGCTCCCAGCCGACTGGTCCTTCGTTACGCAATTATGTGGGATCACAAGCATTCAGTTAACACTTGTCTGCTTTTTTTATCCAGTTACCGTATACAGTGTATCGAAAATATGTATGTACATGCATTATAAACTAACTCTCGTAAATATTAGATTGGGGTGAGACTTCCTGTAATATCCAAAACGGTAATAATTAGGGCTATTACAGTTACCGCGATAACAATGTGTTAACTATAAGTTCCAATAACAGCGCTATTTTTTAAACACCTTTGCGTCCTGACTCTTTTTTGACCATCAATCCTTTCCATAGCATAAGAAAACTTAATAGCGTTTAGTTACTGTTGAGCCACAAACAGGATAATAGCGAGCAGAAATGCACAAAGAAAAGGACGACATTATTGAAATACCAGATCCAAAGCCATGCCAAGTCGTTCAATAAGAAAAGACAATTTTATCATCAATCGCTGTGAGACAACATTATTGGAGGGAATGCGTGCTGGCGCACTTTGCTGCTTGCAGAGAAGTGGAGCTTTACTTCCGTGTTCGGATTACAGTTGAGTGCACTGAAAAAATAAAATGTAGATTGTTACACTAACTGCTTTAGTAAAATGGAATAAAAGCTCAACAGAGAGAAAAGATTGATGCAGAAAGTCTATAATATTGTTTTTTCTTGTCATGTCGAAAACTGTCAAAACATCTGTTCTCAAACCAATCACACACTTCGGGCTTCACAATAATTGCGCTATGCGTCACATCCGTTATAACAAAATATAAAAATCGCCTTCCAATACGGTCATGCTTTGTCAAATATGTTTTGCTATATTTCTACCTCAATAAATGTTTTCTGGCAGATTAAAATACAGTGTATATTCTTTTATAACATGCTCTGGTTGATAGTCCGCAATTACAGAATGTTTAGTAGGCTGAATATTATACCATATTAATAATTAAAGAAGGCTAAAACATTGTCATGCAGCGACAAGAATGCCATTAACTTGTACAACTCGTAATGTACAGAATTTTAGAAGCATTTATTCAGGTAGAAATATCACAGATTACATTGACAAACCTCTTTGACAATCAAACCATGATGAAGACAATCTACGTTTTGTTTTATCAATGTGTGAAACTGGTATCCAAACATGGTGTAGCTCCTCCTCTAAATGCAAGTGCTCCTAAAAGGAGGAATACAAATTCTGTATTCTTAAAAAATCTTGCAAGACACCAAAGCACTGCAGGTACATTTTTTAATGTCATAAAAGCATGTTTGTCCTTTTTGTGTTGCGCTGTTTAAAATAGCATAATGTTTAAAAAACAACAACAACATTGTATCAAAGCAAACTAATGGTCCAGTAATGGTAATAAAAGTTGGAAAATGATCTGGCTAGGGCAGGGGTAGGAAACCAATGGCTCTCGAGCCAGATGTGGCTCTTTTGATGACTGCATCTGGCTCTCAGATAAATCTTAGCTGACATTGCTTAACACTTAAACTTAGACTTCCTTTTCTTGTCATTCAAATTTGAACTTTACAGTGTGTATATAGGAACGAAATGTTGTTGCATTAGCTCGTTGTAGTGCAGGATAAAAGAGCAATAAGGTGCAGATATAAATAGATTACTGTACATAGCAATATATTGCACTTTTGCATATGCATCCACGTTTATGGATGTAAATTATATTGTTCATCTGTTTTTGGGGGGAATTGAGGGGATTATTATGATCCGTTCAAGAGTCTTATGGCCTGAGGGACGAAGCTGCTACAGAACCTGGAGGTTCAGCTGCGGAGGCTGCGGAACCTCTTTTAGAGTCCACGATAAGAAATGAATAATTCCGCTGGTAAAGTGTTAAATATATAAAACATTCTCATGCATTTTAATCCTTACATCCGTTTTCGACCGCACCTGTTCAAGAAGTCGCATTAATGGTATGTAGTATTTGAATTATTATTGGTAAGCTTCAGAATAACATCCATCCATCCATTTTCTACCGCTTGTCCCTTTCGGGGTCGCGGGGGGTGCTGGAGCCTCAGCTGCATTCGGGCGGTAGGCGGACAAGTCGCCACCTCATCACACGGCCAACACAGATAGACAGACAACATTCACAATCACATTCACACACGAGGGCCAATTTAGTGTTGTCAATCAACCTATCCCCAGGTGCATCTTTTTGGAGGTGGGAGGGAGTCGGAGTACCCGGAGGGAACCCACGCAGTCACGGGGAGAACATGCAAACTCCACACTCAGGACCTTCGTGAGGCACATGCACTAACCCCTGTTCCAACGTGCTGCCCAGTGCTTCAGAATAACAATGTTATTAAAAAGAATAAGAGAGTTATTATACTCTAAAAATGTTGGTCTTACTTAAAAATGCACGCATTTAGTTGTATTCAGTGTTAAAAAATATTATATGGCTCTCACGGAAATGCATTTTAAAATAATGTGGCTTTCATGGCTCTGTCAGCCAAAAAGGTTCCGACCCTTGGTCTAGGGCAGGGGTCGGCAACCCAAAATGTTGAAAGAGCCGCGGGTTGCCGACCCCTGGTCTAGGGCAGTGTTTTTCAACCACTGTGCCGCGGCACACCGTGAGATACAGTCTGGTGTGCCGTGGGAGATTATCTAATTTCACATATTTGGGTTAAATTTTTTTTTTGCAAACCAGTAATTATAGTCTGAAAATGATGTGTTGTTGTTGTTTAGTGTCGGTGCTGTCTAGAACTCGGCAGAGTAACCATGTAATACTCTTCCATGTCAGTAGGTGGCAGCCGGTAGCTAATTGCTTTGCAAATGCAGGTCAAAAGGTGTCTTATGCTCAAACCAAAAATAAACAAAAAGTGAGTGCCCTTAAGAAAAGGCATTGAAGCTTAGGGAAGGCTATGCAGAACAAAACTAAAACGGAACTGGCAACAAAGTAAACAAAAACAGAATGCTGGACGACAGCAAAAACTTAATGTGGAGCAAAGACGGTGTCCACAATGTACATCCGAACATGACATGACAATCAACAATGTCCCCACAAAGAAGGTGTAGTAGAATTTCTGACCTTTGACCTATATTGCATGTCTAATGGGAATGTACGCTCATTTGATTTCTTTCCTATTCTGTGCCAGTGGGACAAAAGTGAATGTTAAGTCGTGCCAACCTGTCTACAGAATGTGTTGACTGTCTAAAGGATTCGAGTTGTTATGGAACAGATAGGGAAAAGATAAAAGACATTGACGCATTAGATAACAAACAATGACGCACAAGAGACATATAAAAAATGGCAGAAGACCGGAACTCGACAGTGATTTTGGCTTGTGTGTGTCTTGTTTACTCCGGAGTAACATGTGGTCTGTCTGCACGGCCAACTTAATTCAACCTGCACTTCTGATAATGGGTAAATAAATTTGTTGTACTAAACTACTTTTGTTGCCTGTTTAAGCTTCGGACAATCCACTACACAAATTGGCGTCACGAACAGGATGGCACAGAAGCTACAGGTCGACAGCCGCTCCCGCTCTCTCTGTCAGGCAGACAGTGTGCTGCACGCGCGCATAACAAGGTAAGCGTTTTGCTTAAAGTGTAAACATTTTCTGCCTGGAGAGAGCCGGATCGATAAGACTAATTGCTGAATCTATTTTTGATATGAGATAGGTTTAGTCAGGTTCTCCAAAAACAACCTGGAATGGGGTAAATTATGGTTGGATTGAGTTGTTTTATATGTGATCATTTGTCTGTGTGTTTGTTGAAAACTTGTGATTTCTTGTTTTTAACATAAGGGGATTGTTGATAGAATTTTGGTGGTTTGGAGTGTAGAAGCATAGACGATGTGAGACGAAAAATTTCTTTTAACCTCTTCATCCTGTCGTTGTTGGCAGAGGATGCTTTTTTCTGCAAGTACATTAGGTTAGCCGGAGTTGGACACAGCGAAATTTAAGGCAAGGTTGGCTAACTGGTGTGACATTTGGCCCACACAAATTTATGACGTCTATGAAGGTCCTACGTATCTGTCTATGTGGAAACTGCAGCCGGGTAAAAAGCCTGATATAAGGTGATCGTTCAGTGACTCCGGTAAAGGAGATCAACTGAGCCAAGTTGTCACGAATTTGGAAATTTGCTGCAGTATAGATGGATAGAGTTAAGGGCTCCATATGGTAGAGCTTTGGTGAAACTTGGTGAAACTGTATGGACTGACCAGACATGATGACTGTAGAGCATTGGGTGATTATCAGTGACTCTATGGTGCTTTTATGCTGTTGCCGTGTATTGGTCAGGGAGTAAGACCAGGGGCTGCTCCGCTGAACGGGTTAATCGCCGTTGTATGAGTAATGATGGGACCTGTGTTTGTTAATGAGACGGCCGATTCCACAAAAGCACGCGTGCATTAGTTGTTTATATTGGTCCGGACCAGGGGGGCGTGGTTTGTGGGATAAAAATGTGTGTTTTTTAAATTTATATATATATATCTGCGTATTGTAATAACATTTGTGTAGCACCTGGTTTTTTATCTGTGTTGTTCCCCTCTTCTGAAAGGCAAACATACCCCCCCTCCTCCTCACCTCCCTCCCTCACGCTTTTGTGAGAGTTCCCTCACGTTTTTTTCGCACCCCCGCTTCTTTTGCAAAAGTTGGGAAATTGTCCAAAATGTGTGTGCGTGTGAGAAAATAGACAAAGTTATGTACAGAAAACACATGAGTGAATGATCCATCCATATAATTATTTTCTTCCGCTTATCAAGAGGTTGGATCGCGGGGGCAGCAGCTTAAGCAGTGAAGCTCCCCCTCTTTGGCGCTGCGAGCGAATTCCAGTCATTTGAATTTGTTTTAAACTATACTGGTGATTGTGACTGTGCGATATAACAGTTGTTTTACACACTGAGATTTTGAGTACGGGAAAAAAGGCTCTTGCTCGCTGGTAAATTCTCTGTGTGAGTGACTGTGTGACGCATATAAAGAAAAAAAATAAATAAAGGAGTCTCAGCTGGGAGACATTTTGAGATAAGAGTGTGTGCGTGTGACGAGGCTGTGTGAGTGACAGCTGCGTGAGGCGTGGGCCGAAGAGGTGTGACAATGTTAGGATAGCATTGAGCTAGGATAGCATTGAGCTAGGTTAGCATTAAGCTAGGTTAGCATTGAATTAGCATAGCATTGGATTAGTTTAGCATTGAGCTAGGTTTAAAGAATACAAAAATAAATAAATAAAAAAATATATATAAATATATATAGTGGACAGCTGTACTCAAATCTGAAGAGAAGGCTGACAAGTTGGTTTTGATAATAGGAAAAATAAAATATACTGTATATGAATAAATAAACATTTAAATATCAATACATACATTTGGACTGGGACATTGAAGCATTGTTAAATTCATTAGTCATTAATCATGTGTGTAATATATTGTATTGAACACACAGAAAAGAAAAGAAAAGAAAAAAGAATGACCGAAAAAAAAAAAAAGAATAGGCGGAAGCCAAAGCTTATATTGGCCTATGATATACATTTACTGAACATTAAATTACCTGGAACATCAACGTTAAAAGATGAAAGTAATTGTTACTATATTTTATAATGTTCAAAAAACTTTACATTTCAAGGGTCTCCAAAACCATAACAAAAAACTACATGTGTTCAGCTCATCACTGAGGATGGTACATCATTTAACTCCTAAAACTGAAATACATTTGTGTTTTTATTTTATTTTACTTGACCTATTTCAAAAATCAATATCCCCCGTAAATGATAGTTTTCTCCTCATAATGTAAACAAGCTAAGAATACAAACTGGAAGGCTGTTGTTCTTTACTTGGAAACATAATTGCCATTGTTTTAAAATTAAATTATCTGAACATTTAACACATTATGACTTATAAAAAATGGATTGATATGATCATAATAATAATGCTTTGGGTATTATTGAAATGAGCCTTTTAATTTTAAGTATTGGGTCTATATTTCTTTTATAAACATTTCCCCAAACTTCAAAACAATATTACATATGGAAAAATAAATGAATAATATAACATGTGCAGACATTTCTTATTCAGCATGTGTTTAACTTTATACCGAATAGCAATGGATTTGGATATTTTTCTTTAATATGTTCAATATGCGGCTTCCAACATATTAATGATCAATTACTATTCTCAAGAATGTAGTTCATATACTCTGGCAATTTCCACTTGATTCAACTTTAATTTTTGTTTCACAATTTGACTTTGCACCCTGGACAGGTCGCCACCTCATCACAGGGCCAACACAGATAGATAGACAGACAACATTCAAACACTAAGGAAAATGTAGTCTTATTAATTTCTACATATTGAGATCTATTACTTAAAATAACTACTTAACCACTGTTGTGAAACACCTTTCTAATTTATGGGAGTATTGGGATAGGATTGAGGAAGATGTCGGCTGTGGTGGTGGTTAGTTTGGAAATTAATTTAATAAAAGTAACTTTAAAGTGCAGTCTGACATTTTAGTTTGGAGTAATTTATAGTTTTATTTAGACATTGCAGTACACCATACCATGCGCCCGGGAATCATTTTTGGTGATTTGGCTCCAAAAATTTTTGTAGTCTTTGGTATGACTCGGCCGGGGTTTTGGGCTTGCGACCTGCCGATCTCAGGGCGGACACTCTAACCACTAGGCCACTGAGATGAAGGAGGCAATCCAAATCTCAACAGCTTTCAGTTAGCTACAGATTTTGAGAGTATAATGCGAATAACTATAACTTTACAACTGTTTGCTGTGAATAGTGTTGAATAATAATTACAAATAACAGCCTACATTAATAATTAGAATAAGAGCCGATATGTAGGGTGTTAAAAAGAGGAGAAGTGTGATTAGGGCTGGCGCCTAGAGCATGGCCTTGTGTGTTTGTTGTGACTAGGTTGGATAACCAGTCGGAGACAGGCAAGGAAAGGATAGGCAGCTTTGTTTGTGTGGCGTTTTTCATGCAACAAAGTGAAATGAAAGAAAATAAAAGCAAAATTAAAATGCAGACAATAAAAATAAACACCGTGCGGATGTTAAAAGTTAAAAGATTAAAAGATTTAGCTGAAAGATAAGGAGAAAACTGAATAAAAACATTCTTTTGTTTTGGAGAATATCACACACAGCGGGAGGTCAGAGTGCAAGCATGACAGCTTGCTCGCGCCTACTGATAGACAAATGATAGTTTAAATTAACTTATAGATCATCTTTAAGTGAATTAAAAGGGTACTTAAATACACATGAAGTAGTACGTATAATCTTTGAATTACGGTTATTGATTAGCAATTAATGGAATAGTTAAGACTGTAATTTTAAAACGTGATATGCAAAATTGAACTAACCGAGAGGATATGAAAACGATGGGTGTACATGATTTGAGTTCCAAATTCTGGAGGAAAAAACCTCAACAAAACGTAAAACCATACAGATGGACTTGGGTGGTAGCCACGATTGTGCTAGGTCAAGCGAGGGTGGAAAGGATGTGCAGCCGAGGGACTGCCAGCTTCTCTGAACAAAACAAGCTCCAAAGTTGTAGCCAGAACATGCTCACAAAAAATACAGCTGTGACAGCAGGACGAACAGCAGGATACAAACAGACCCCTGCTGGACATAAATGTCAACGGACAATGTTCAACACAATCTTTGAAGCATTCCTTTGTGGTCAACCTGCACACACCTTGTAATGACCTGCTTACGAACTGTGCCCTGACAATTCAATACCGCACAGAAGGAACTTCCTGATGTTGCCTGACAGCACGACATCAGCTGACAACTACTGGGGACGCCTCCCAGGAACGAATGGAAGACGGGGACTGCTCCAACTGTCCTAGCACTGGCTGACGGAGGTGCGTCCGTGTGTCCTGCCACCCAAACCGCCAAAGTGTATGATCACCAATTAGACGACTCATAATAGGAGCCTTTTGACTCTTATATATGGTGGGACTCAAGGTATGGCCGCTCATGTGAACTATCCTTACAACAATTAGAATGGTATAAGATGGACAACTAATGACCCACATTGTTCCTTTGCTCTCTGTCCTGCCTACGAAACCAAAAATTTAGGTCAAATGATAAAACAGGGCGTAGCTGCCGCTGATTGAACCGATACGCAAATACCACATTTTCAATTATTTCGGCTGTCTGTTAAAAACATAGCTATTGGTTGCAATTTGGACATTCCTGCTGTAGGCTACAAAGAGCTAGCAGCTACACAACAGCTGAGCTAAAACAAAATTTAAGCATATCAAATAATTGTAGTTGCTTATTACATACACAAAGTCGCAGAGAGACAGAAGTCTGTAGAAAGTATTCAGTAACAAACGTGTCCGCATTGTTAAACTTTCTACCACAGGAAACATACTGAACAAATACAGCAGTTACTGTCAGACTATAATCCGGATTAGCTTGTCTATCAGAGACATGGTTAAAACCCACAACACCTTTCGTTCTAATTAATGTCCCGGGGGACAAGATTACAGAAAAGACAGATCGAGTGACAAAGGGGGGAGGAATTATGATTTATGAAAGAGAAAACATTAAAAGTAGATCAATTTGAGAATGTTGAAATTAAAATCACATTTTCCTCAGAAATGTATTTCAAGGTAATTGTAGTATACCGACCGACCACAGATAAAGACATTTTTCTTAATTCATTTTCAGACATCCTCAAACAGCATATTTTGAAAGAAGTAACGTCATGGGGGACGTTAATCTGGACTGGTTAAATAAAACACGTAGAAAGAAACTTAAGGATATTATAAACGGCTTCTACATGATACAAATGATAAGCAGCCCTATTAGAATTACAATTGGATGACAAAAATCAAAGAGAACATCTGTAAATACACAAATGCAAAACCAGAAAGAAGAGTGTAGAATAAAAATACCATTGGATTAATAAAACAATTTGGATTCTAATAAAGACATGAGGACTCAGCTCTCATAAGAGAAATTATAACAGGTCTAAATACAGATCGTATGATTTTAAAAGTTTGGAGGAACAAAGTTACAATGTTTATGCGGAAGTCTAAGGCTGACTTTCACTTAGAATTAATCAAAGCTGCAAAAGGGAACATTAGAAAGTATGGAAAACCAAAAAAAAAACTTACGGAAAGAGAGCAAACAAGAAACAACACTATAACATTAAATATCAATGGCGCTACTATCGCAGACAGTCTGGACATAAGTAATAATTTTAATGAACATTTCATCCAGTCTGTACAAACCCTGAATAAAAAATCCCTCAAAATCAGTGCAAATAATTGTCATTTATTCAGGATGGACTAATTTTAGAATTAACAAATGAAACAAAGTTAAACAAAATCTTCACTGCATTATCAGACTCACGATCTAGAGATATATATATATGGGTTGGACACTATCTTCCTAAAAACATATAAGGATTGTATTATTGCTCGTATAACAACAATTGATAAATAAATCAATAACGGAAAACACTTTCCCTACCACGTCGAGAAACTGCTACTATAATTAAATCCATAAAGCAGGAAATAAAGAAGACCAGAACATGTACAGACCAATTAGCCTTCTCCACGTTATAACAAAACGAATAGAACATTTGAAGTTAAAAGGTGGCTTTGGAGCAATCAAGGCTGCTCACACGGTCGCTAAGATGGGCATTATGTTGACACATCAACTTAATGTGTAGTATATTTATCCATGAGAGCATTTTTGTTGTAGGTATGGCTGTTAAAAGCTTGGTTGTTGTTATGAATGATGACAGATGTGAACAAGAGCATGTATTGTCTTTGTGTGATGATGTAAATAAGGTGTGGTTGTATTGTATGGTAAGTATATGTCCATGAAGGGGCATTTGGTGACTTTTCTTATAATTGATTACATGCTACAGTATGATTATTTTTGATTAATTATTGATTATTATGAATGCATATATTTATTATGATTAATTAGGGTCATAATTTTATTGCTTGATTTTTGGATCCCTTTAATTTAGGTAGCCAGGGACTGCAGATGGAAAGTAGCTATTTAGATATAATCTGGTACAGAACATATCTGTTTTTGAACTTAATGTTTCTGTGCATTGTCCCATCATAGATAGACTAAATTAAATACAACTATTTAGTGAATTATTGAGGCCACAATAATTCACTAGGTGTTGTAAAATATCAAAGTACTATTGCAAAAGCGAACAGTGATCTCAAACATGACCTGTCCTCCGTCTCTGTTCTTGCTGCACTTGACTATCAGCTGCCTTTTCTTTTTCTTGGATGTTTCTGAAACTACTAATACTACTACTACTATTACTATTACTATTACTACGACTAACACTGTCCCTGTGAGAGGGACAGAGGGGGGAGGTGAGTTTGGATTGGGTCAAGTTTGAGCGTGTTGAGGTTTTATTTAATCGATATGATCAATCTGGTACAAGGATAAAGGAACGTAATGATTTAGATTGACAATTGCAGTGGTTGGCGAAAGCAACCCCAACCTCAAAGGAGGGTGTCAATTCAGTAATTAAATGTTTTGTGAATGATCTAATATCCCGACAAGGTTTCCCCAAAAAGATTAGGTCAAACAACGGCACCTATTTTAAGAAAACAGGTTAATCTTCTTCAGTCACAAGATCAGCACTTCTCAGGACCAGCAGCTTCCTAGGAAGGTGGAAAGACCATGAGACCAAAATGGTAAGTTTGCAAAATGTAGAATTTGTGTGCCAGTTCCTCTGTGCAGATTTGAGGATGAAAGCAGCCACTCCAGATTCCCTTGCACTCGCTAAGAGGGGCACGGTCAAAGCCAATCCAGGACCAACACCCGATACCTGACAGGAAGGAACCGAGAGGAGAGACAACACCTTGCCAGCGATGACGAGAACAACTAAGGTTGCCAGCCAATGGGTCCACCGGGACTCCAGCAGCTGTGGAAAGAAGTGTCGGGAGTGCCGAAGCAGCGAGGAGGCCTGAAGCAAGCCGAGGGCCTGGACCAAAGCCCCACGCCCCATACTCTGCCCCAGCCTTCCCCAAAGCCCCCACAGCTCCAACTCTACCTGAGTTTTCCCCAAAGCGGCCAGCGCGCACATGCCATTGCACAGTCTGCCCAATGGACTGAACCACACCCCAAGAAGAGACAGAGACAGACTGTTTGAGTGGATATCTTTCTTCACCAAGGCAGCCAAAAGCCCAACGAGGTGTCGGCAGGCCACCAGGCTGAGGCACCACCGAGCCATCTATACGAGCACTAATCGAACATGGACTCATACGAAATTCAGTTGTGTGTTCAAAATTAATTGGTAATTAACAATATTGGTAACTACATCCATTGCAAATGCCAGGAAAAATATTTTTGCAAATGTCTTACAGTCATAAGTCTATATACATTCATCTATTTATGTTCAATGATGTTCATGATCAAAGTATTTGTTATTCCTTTACTAAATCAAAGGGTAGGCCACTAATTGTGTTCTGTGAGATGGTTTTACTGCAGGCTGGTAACAGCGATCGCTCTGAAGGAGGGTCATAGACGGAATTTTTGCCTCGTATAAAAACATTGAGGTTTTTGCCTCTATCTGTGGTAGAGATTTAACATGTGGTCTACATCAGAAATTGTTTTGGTCCAGGGTCTTAAGACCCTGGAAGGCGGGTATGTAGTAGAATTTCTGACCTTTGACCTATATTGCATGTCTAATGGGAATGTACGCTCATTTGATTTCTTTCCTATTCTGTGCCAGTGGGACAAAAGTGAATGTTAAGTCGTGCCAACCTGTCTACAGAATGTGTTGACTGTCTAAAGGATTCGAGTTGTTATGGAACAGATAGGGAAAAAATAAAAGACATTGACGCATTAGATAACAAACAATGACGCACAAGAGACATATAAAAAATGGCAGAAGACCGGAACTCGACAGTGATTTTGGCTTGTGTGTGTCTTGTTTACTCCGGAGTAACATGTGGTCTGTCTGCACGGCCAACTTAATTCAACCTGCACTTCTGATAATGGGTAAATAAATTTGTTGTACTAAACTACTTTTGTTGCCTGTTTAAGCTTCGGACAATCCACTACAAAGGATAAAAACATCTGAAATATTCTTGATTGCTAAAACAAAGTAGATGCGGGAAATATCGCTCAAAGACATGAAACTGTTACAGGAAAATACCAAAAAGAGAGAAAAAGCCACTAAAATAGGAGTGCAAGACAAGAACTAAAACACTACACACAGGAAAACAGCAAACAACTCAAAATAAGTCAGGGTTTGATGTGACAGGTGGTGACAGTACACCTACTTTGAGACAAGAGCTATATTGATGCATGCTTGGTTATGCTTTAAAGTCACATCCAACAATTGCGACAACGACTTTTTACTGTCAACTGAGTTTATGATTTCTGTTGGTGGTGTGCCTCCGGATTTTTTCTACGCAAAAAATGTGCCTTGGCTCAAAAAAGGTTGAAAAACACTGGTCTAGGGTATACTTATAAATGATGAAAAATTATATCTATCTGCCATGAATCATGATTCAATTTGAGTTATTTGATGAATCAGCGCGATTAATCGCGATTAAATATTTAAATTGTTGACAGTCCCAGTAGTAATACCATTAAAAGCGCTTCGTCCGAGATGGCACGCTGTTGATTGATGACTTCTTGCAATCTTCTGGACAGACTCAATTGGCCAATTCAAGGTAAGCAGAACCTTTCTTTTTAGATAAAATCTGCGTTAGGAGTCTGTCCTGAAGTCTGTAAGTCAAACACTGTTTTGTAATCCCAGGCACAGAGTGGTGATTTTGATAGATTGATTGCATTTTTGCCCTGTCCGCCATTTTACATAATAGTTGTACATAGTGGTCAACTCATGTCATTGTGTCTTGAATCTTTCATCTGTGCCTGATAAAGCTATTGGTTAAAGTCCATCCGTATATTAAAATTCGCAAGGTTAAAGTCCTTCTGAATAATACGGTAAAGTTCTTGGTTAAAGTCCGTTCGTATTTTTAATTCTGAGGTTGGAGTCCTTATTAATAATACGATAAAGTTGTTGGTTAAAGTCCGTTCGTATTTTTAATTCTGAGGTTGGAGTCCTTATTAATAATACGATAAAGTTGTTGGTTAAAGTCCGTTCGTATTTTTAATTCTGAGGTTAGAGTCCTTATTAATAATACGATAAAGATTACCGTGACGGGTTGCTTCACTGACGAGTAAGCAAATAGTCGGGTGTGGTTCGCCCTGGGGATTTGGTCACCCCTAATAGAGTTCAAGGTTAAAGTCCTTATGAAAAATACGAGAAATACATTCTCGGGTTACGGATGGGGCATGAGAGACACAATGACCACAGGGTTTGACATGAACAAGTGTGACAGATAGAAATGTGATGGCGGTCGGGGAGGAATGTGATGAATCATTACTGTTTTTGATGATCAATTCAATGTACGGTTGTCGACAATGGAATTAGCAGGTACAGTTTAAAAAGAAAAAAAAGAGAACGTTCCTTTAAAGGGTTAAGAGGGGGTTTACAATACTCGAAAAGTCGTGAACTCAAACGTCTGGTAAAATAAGGAAATAAAAAATAAAATAAAATAAAATAAAAAAGTAACTGGAAGTTTTATGGTAGGTGAAACGCAGAGAGAGTGCTCGTGTGTGTGTGTGCTGCTGAGTGTGTGTGCGGGAGTGCTTAAGCGTGCGTGTGTGTGTGTGTGTGTGTGCTGCTGAGAGTATGTGTGTGTGTGTGTGTGTGCTGCTGAGTGTGTGTGTGTGTGTCAAACGACCCGCCCAGACTTTGACTAAGCCACCGCCCCCTACTCCAGTGACAAGAGAAGGAGGTATTAACACACCCCCTCTAAGATTAATCCTGCCTCCGAAAATTAACCCCTTGTACACGTCTGACCATTTTCTCCGGCAGACATTTTTGACACATGACATTAACACTTTGGACATACTACAATATAAGTCTCTTGCCGATGCATACATGCAAGCCATTGTTGACCTTGCTTTCCCACCTGTACCTCCGGGAGGGAACCTTTGGCCAAACACTTTGGACAAAGTTAACCCTGATATACACGGTGCCAAAAACAACATATGGCAGGGACATTTTATTCATCCCATGCAAAATAGGGCTAATGACAGAGCAACAAGGAAGCAACTACTTAAATTACAGATCGCCGAAGATAAAAAGTCAAAAGAACCAAAAGGTCAAAAATCAGATAGGGTATATTCAGCTGTGGGTGACCTTGCTTTTGAGTTCCAACAGGTGGAGGAAATAATCCTCAACAGACGTGAGACCAGACGTTTGGACTCGGGTGGTGGACAACACAATAATTCAAAGCCAGTCCGGGGTGGAAACTGTTACATCTGCGACCTGCCGGGTCACTGGCAACGTGAATGTCCTAACTCCTCTGAACGAGACAGGCCCCGGTTTGCAGCCAGAACATCATACCGGCGTGGCAAAGCACACCCACCGCAGGAGCCCCAGCAGGAGATACAGACTGGCCCCCTGCTGGACATGAGTGTCAATGGACAATGTTATCAGTTCGTGATTGACACTGGCGCCACCCATTCGATTCTGAATGCAGAGGTACCAAAGAAACTGTGTGCTTCCTCTTTAAAGGTCGAAGGCTTCGCTGGGGTCACAAGAAGGTTGCCTGTCACCAAACCACTTCCGGTTCAGATTGCTGGACACACACTGAAGCACCCCTTTGTGATTGACCTGCACAAACCCTGCCTAATTGGTAATGACCTCCTTTACAGACTGTACCCTGACATTCAATATCGCACAGAAGGAACCTTCCTGGTGTTACCTGACGGCTCAACCACCAAGCTGCGACACCACTACCAAGGCTCCTCCAGGAGCTCATACCACAGCCTGAAACAACAGGAATGGCTGACATCCAACTGCTCTAACAGTGAAAACCCTGACTGACTGAGATGCTTCCGTGTGTTCTGCCACTCGACTCGCAATATGTTATGATTATTTATATATGTTGGAACTCAAGGTGTGGCTGCTCATGTTGACCTATCTTTGCAACAGCTAGCATGGTATAAGATGGACACAATAGTGTCCCACATTGTTCCCTTGCTCTCTGTCTCGCCTACAAAACCAAAGAACTTAGGTCCAATGATAAGACACGGCGTAGCTGCCAAACATTACACAGACACCCAAATACCACATTTTCAATTGTTTAGGTTTAGCCCATGGTTATGTTAAACACATAACTATGGGCTGAACTTTAGACACCTGTAGGCTACGAGGAGCTAGCAGCTACACAACAGCTGAGCTAAAACGACACATTACACATTTAAGCATATCAAATAATTATAGTTGCTCATTACATACACAAAGTTGCCATGGCAGAAGTCTGATAGAAAGTATTCAGTAACAAACGTGTCCGCATCATTCAACTTTCTACAACATGAGCTTGACTTAATGAATTATTGGGGCTACCAGGTGTGGTAAAAATTCAAAATACTATTGCTAAAGCATCCGCCATAAGGGTAGTATTTTTCTACTATTGGTGACAATATAAATATAAGCATATTGTTTTACTTTCACCATATTGAATAAATTACATAAAAGATAGGGTCTAGTTGAGTTTGAGTTATTTGTGATATCGCTAAGGGGTCCCCTAACCTAACACCACCCCCCAGTGGACCATAGAGGCTAAAGAGATTTTCATTGACCTCAAACATGACCTGTCCTCCGCTACTTGACAATTAGCTGACCTTTTTCTTAGATGTTTCTGAAAGTGATAGTATGACTAACACAGTCCTTTTTTTCAGAAACAGAAGGGGGTGAGTGAGGGTGGATACAGACTCCTTGGAACAAAATCGACAATCATCCGACTCTGACACATTCCATAGTTTTAACATTTTTCCCGTGGGTAAGAAGTTATAACTAATTTTAATTTGAAAATAATGATTTTACACATCGATAGTACCTTTAGTATATCAAATTTAGAATATGGAGGAGGTGAGGGTGAACCATGTATAGTCTTTGATTTCACTGATATGATCAATACGGTACAAGGGAAAAGGTACGTACTGACTTGTGTTGACAATCACAGTGGTTGGCCGGAAGCAACAACAACCTCAAAAGAGGATGCAATATCAGTAATTAAATGACTTGTGAATGACCTAGTACCCCGACATGGTTTCCCCAAAAAGATTAGGTCAGACAACGGCAACCATTTAAAAAAATACTCACTTAGCCTTGGTCGAAAAGGCTTTCGGACTAGAACACAGGTTTGGGGTACCATCCTGAGTCCCAAGGCAAGGTTGAAAGGATGGACCAGAACATAAAAAACTAATTGGCTAAAATCTTTGCACAGACCAAATTTAATTGGATTGACATGTTGCAATTAGCGTTAATGATCATTCGAAGGTCCGTGAATAAAACTGTTTTACCGCCCTTTGAGTTTTTCACCCTATGAGCTGCATACAGGTCAGCCATTCACAGGACCAGCAGCCCCCCCCCCCCCCCCATGGAAGGAGGACTCAGCGTAAAACCAAAATGGTATTTTACACAAAAAATTGCAGAATTTGTGTGCCAGTTCTTCTGTACAGATTCCCTTCCGCCCGCTGAGAGGGTCAAGATCAAGGTCATCAAACGCAAGTGGACGGAGCTCAGGTGGACTGGTCCCTTCAAGGTCGTGGAACGGACGTCCCACGCCCTTCGACTGGCTGGTGGAGGGGACACCTGGTACCACCTCTCCCTCTGCACTACTGCTGAAGAACCTGACAGATTACCAGCGGATGCCATTGCTGACATCGCCACAACATCTACCCCTCAGCCCAGGAGACGAGAGAGATTTTCTACCTACATTACTCTTTTCAACTTCTATATTGTATATCCTTGTGTGAGAGATATCCAGTATGCTAAATGTTTCTTAGTTTTTCTTGCTTGTTTGCAGCATAACTATCTGTGTCGTTACATTAAGTGAAAAGTTTGATGTTTATCCCCGTTTTGTTACCTAAATTACTCTGATATTGATAGTCGAAAGGCAGGATGTTACACCCGACTAGTGTTCCCTGACGGACTGGTGCTTGGGCGTGTTCTACTGTCTTTGTGTCTCAGTTCATCCTTCCTGACGACAGTGACTGACAAGTGTCTAAGAACATAAAGCGGACTTTAAATAGACTGGGTCAAAGGGGATAGCAAGACTTATTTTTTGACCTGTGCAGTGTGATTAATTACGGGGGACACAATAGCTATTACCGTGGTAATAACCTCTATATTTGTTACGACTCAACCCTGAACCATTGGTGTCGGATGCAGACAACATACTCTGGTAAGTTGTGCCCATCGTCCCTTTTATGTTGTTTTGGGGCTTGACCTGACTCATACAGACGCTAAAGGAATTATTAAAATGAATGTCCTTGAGAGGGCGTTAACTACCTCTACACCCTCTGTAGCACCTAAAGTACCACCCCACCTCGGTGGTGTTTCAAAGGCTCACATCCGTGCGTGCTAATGACATCACCACCGAAGGCCTGGTAACTTTGACCTTTGACCTTAGGAGCGGGTGCAGACAACCTGTGGCTCAGGTGGATGCCAAAACCTGGGTGACTGTGTTGCTTCTTCCGCTGGACGTCCCTTTTCCCACACTTACCCCGCCCCTTTTAAGTTGACTGACATGTGTACCCTTCTGTTGACAATGCCACCCGACTTCTTCCCTTTGTGGCCCAAAAGCTGAATTACACGCGTTTTCAAATTACAGGACCCTCTCCGTTCCCCAACAAATTGGGTGACATCAACCGTTACTGGTGCACCACACTGATAGATGGCTCTAGGATAGGCCCTTAGGCACGAGCTGACTTATTCTGGTGTTGTGGGAAGCAGATTGTACATTAGAATCCCGACGTCAGCCGTTGGGCTTTGTGCTATGGTTAGACTGGTGACCCCACTCACCAAATTAACACCCCTTGGAACTCCTGTTTCAGCGGCCTCTCTAACTCCCCGCCGCCGTTGAGACTAACCAACCTGACTCGTGACGCCGTTGAGGGACTTGCTGAACAACTTGCCCCGACCTCCCTCAGGGCCGTTCAGATCCGCATAGCCCTTGACCGCATCCTAGCCAAGGAAGAAGGAGTGTGTGCAATGTTTGGTGACCAATGCTGTACCTTCATTCCTAACAACACTGCCCCCGATGGCTCAGTTCAGAGGGCCTTAAAGGGCCTCCAGGCCCTGTCTAGGGACACATTAGGCAGGTGGACTGACCTAATTAAGTCTGTCTTGGTCTCCATTCGGAGCTTTTTTGGCCATCATAGCCTCATGCGGTTGCTTTATCGCCCCTTGGGCTAAGTGTCACTAAAGGGGGTCTAGCAAAGTGGTAACTTTAAGACTTTCGAGAATTGTTGGTTTACTTCCCTGACCATGACGACATTGACGTGGACTCCTTCCATCTATCTCCCATGTAAATAAGCTGTTGTTTTATTGCTAGCTTGCTTAAAGAAAAAAAACAGCACCTACTTTAATGTGGGGCGTGCTTTATACGTTTTGTACAAGTAATAAAGATCTTATTAGAAGATCTTAAAGGGGGACTTGTTGGAAGCATATCCATATTTAAGTGTTACTTCTTTCTAAACTCCTATAGTCATATAAAGAATAGCTAGTATTCTTCCTTCTTTTGAGTCTCATAGTAAGGTGTTGGCCTTCTAGATTGGAATGTGTCAGAGTAGAGATAACTCGGAGTAGTCTAAACAAAGACAGTGGGGGCGAGGGACAGACGGAGGATCACGGGACTTGCGGGAGTTTGAGCTAGACCGAGCTAGACCGATCTGGACCGGGCTGGGGAACGCTGGTGTGCTGGATTGGTCTCAGTTTGTCCTCTAAGCTTGGAGAATAAACCACAAAATACCAACTATTGCCTGGAGATTGAATATAAACATCAGCGTATTGCCATAAAAAGAATCTGGGAAAAACTAGCAATTTGAATTCCCCATTGGAGGAATGCTGGTCAACGCAACAGTCCCGGGAAAAAAGTGGCATGTGCAAACATGTCATCGTTGCCCAAGAAAAAACACCCAATGTGATCAATGTTAAATATTATTTATGTTGTCTACAGTGTATCACAAACTGTTTGTGCGCTTTAAAAACTCAGTACTTGTTTAAGTGAGCGGAATGAACTAGCTATAGCCTTTACTTACACGCCAATCTCAAATACTAATGTTAGGACATTAAACATACTTCTGATGTTATCAATTCAGTCAAGTGTCAGTCAGAGGAGGACACAGCTGTCAGTTTAGACAGTGTTGCTTAGCAACGTCGCTTCGCCATTAGCCCTAAAACTAGCTTGTTTACATTTAGCACAAGTTCCGCCATTGCCAGCACTAACCTCCTCCCCGGCCGTCGCTCTCACGTAGGAGGAATACGCGAGGGCCGTCTGGGTCAGGTCCTCGTCGTCCTGCCGCTGGTCGTGCTCGGCGTCGCGGGGGCTCGAACTGGGCGAGACGACGTTAGCCGCCGCGCCGAAGCTGGGACTCTGTGACACGGTGCCGCTGCTGAGGATGTCGCTCACCATCGACAGGCTGCTGGCACTTTGCGAGACGATGCCGCTGTCTCGGCTGATCTCGGCGCTCGACTCCTCCAGGGGGGACAGGAGGCCCACCCTGTCCACGCGACGGTGCTCCATGTCGCCTCGCCTGGCTGTGTGCTATGCTAACAACCGGCTAGCTCCCGCCGTGTTTGGCTAGTCAACTGACAGAGTCACGTGTGCGGAAGTCGACCGAGGCCTTCGAGGGTCTAAAACAGTGTAAACCACAACAAACGTGAACACAAACAAACCTGTTTTTGGTTAAAACGGCATCCCTATATTACCTTTAAAAGAACACATTACTTAATGTTGTATTGTTATAAATTCCAAGCAGTTGCAACTTCAAACGCCAGATGGCAGCATTAGTCATTACATTGCAAAGGAATGCAGGATGTATGCACTCGTGTATACTGTATTTATTTACTTATTATAATACATTTAATGGTGAAGTGTATACGTGATTTTTGAACACAAATACAAACAACTAATTTTTATTTTTTTTGTCCTGTCCAGCTTCTCAGGCAAATCATATAGTAGATGTAGATGCCCATATCGGCTGTTCAGATTTACTTTACAAAAGAGAAGTGTAGGATACTTCTCTTGTTGCCTTATTTGTATTTGACTTTATTAAATGTATCCATATTATCATTTGGTGCAGCCGGGCCGGAGCAGGAGGGGATAGAAAGAGAAAAAAAGGAAGACAGAGGGGGATATTGTGGGGACAAGAGGGGGATTAGACAGAGAGACAAAAACAACAACAGCAAATACAACAACAACAATAGAGCAACATCAGCAAATACGACATGTACAAATATGATGGTAAAAGTAATAGCAAATAAGCAGTTAGCAAAAATAAAAAATAATATAGAAATGACAATGAGCATTATTACACTACAAATGGAGCAATACAAATACCAATAGAAATAGCGCTATTGATAATGAACAATACCAATACTTTATCTTTATCAACAATACAGTTCAAATGCAACAATACATATACGTAATAACTTGATACGAAAGAATGCAGAAAAATGGAGGGGAAGAAAGAGAAGCAACCTACATTAACCTTGTAGATTGTTATAGTAACAATAGGTAAAGCTTTGTCAGTGTGTCATGTGTTATACCCAGTTTACCCTAGGGCAACAACATTAATATATTTTTGATTAAATGTGATTATATGCATGAGTGTATGTATGCATATGTACTTGTATATGTACAGAATGTGTATGTGTTTGTACAGTGAGTGTATATGTACAGTATGTGCATGTGTATGTGTGTATACGTGATTTTTGAACACAAATACAAACAACTAATTACATCCGGCAAAGCATCTGGAAGGATCATTGGAGCTAAACTAAAGCTCGTTACAAAAAAATTTAATAAAATGTGCCTAGACGTGTAATCTACAGATTGATGATGCAGCCAACACTTAATCTATTATTGGTTTTGACAATACGGCATCCTGTGTAAACACTGGAGAAGAATGTTCATTTACAGGGAGGTAAATGGTAAGAGGTCCTCTGCCCCTCTCTCCCTTGTGGAGGGGGGCGGCACAGGTCCGGTGGCCATGGATGAAGTGCTGGCTGTCCAGAGTCGGGACCCGGGGTGGACCCGCCTGTGCATCGGTTGGAGAAGTCTCCGCTCGGGATGGTCTCCTGCTGGCCTCACTATGGACTGGACTCTCACTATTATGTTAGATCCACTCGACATCCATTGCATCCGGTCTCCCCTAGAGGGGGGTGGAGGGTCACCCACATCTGCGGTCCTCTCCAAGTTTTCTCATAGTCATTCACATCGACATCCCACTGGGTTGTGAGTTTTTCCTTGCCCTTATGTGGGCCCTGAACAGAGGATGTCGTTGTGGTTTGTGCAGCCCTTTGAGACATTTGTGATTTAGGGCTATATAAATAAACATTGATTGATTGATTATACTTGTATAGCGCTTTTCTACCTTCAAGGTACTCAAAGCACTTTGACACTATTTCCACATTCACACACACATTCATACACTGATGGCAGGAGCTGCCATGCAAGACTGACCCATGACCCATCCATGACCCATCAGGAGCAAGGGAGAAGTGTCAAGGACACTTGACAAGTGCTCAAGGACACAACGGACATGACTAGGTTGGTAGAAGCTGGGGATCGAACCAGGAACCCTCGGGTTGCTGGCACAACCCGCTCTCCCAACCGCACCAAAACATCAATTGGTGTCAGCATTTAAGTGTCGTTACAATAGTTTAGAGTGAGAAGTGAAAAGAAAAGTAAATTAGTGGAACTTAGAATAATTTATTGGAACAGATACAAGGGCGTGATCATCAACAAACAAAGAAACAATTAAAAACCATATGCTATATCCAGATATAAGAAATATAGATTTACCCAGTTTGGTCCCAGTATTAAGAATGAGAAAACTCTTGATAAAAAGTGGTCACTTAAAAAAATACAGCATACAGTAGAGACAGTTGTTTGTTCTGATGCATCATTACATACATACATACATAATTGGACGCAAGACAAGATACACTGAAAAGTCCAGGAAGTATATACAGTACAAAAGATGCTCCTCCATTCTTCTTGTTATTATCATAGGCGGGGGGGGGGATAAAAACAAATTTGTATGCACGTGATCTCGTGTCCAACTCCTTTGTGCCAGTATGTGAGTATTATAGCGTGATGACCGTGCCATCCTCCTCCACCCCGCCCCTGGGCAGGGCCAGGCTGTTTCGCTGGTCCGTTTGAAGGGAGGTGAGGATTTTGTGCAGACTTACGTTGCTGCGGCGGAGGGCGGGGTCGCTGCTGTGATAAGACATCTGTGAGCTGGGCTGACTGTGCTGGAGGTTGAGGTCTCTGAGGAGCTGGTAACTTAGGGTGCTGTGTTGGTGGTGGAGGGGCCCCCCGTTGAGGCTAGTGTGGGAATGATAGGAAGCAGTGGACACCACTGAAAGGGGACGTGACGGGGGGCTTGGCGGCGCCGCTGGACCCGAAGCGGCTGTGGTGGGCGCATGCTGTTGTAAGCGAGCCACGCTAGACGCCAAGGAAGCATTGGACCTCCGTGTTGGACGCTTCAGGCTGCTCTCTATGACAATATCAGTCTCCTCGTCGCTCTCCAAGTCGTCTTGGTAGCCGTGAGCGCCGGATGGTGCCATGCCCGCGGGGGGCGCGGACAACGTTGGGTATCCGGTGGACCCGCTGCTGTCCGACGACTGTCCCGAGCTGCCGGAGATGCGGCTGCCGCGCACGACGTTGTTGCGCTGGTTGACGGGCTTGACGGTCACGATAAGGTTGTGGCTGTTGGCGATCATCATGTCGGTGACTTGATCCAACGACTTACCGCTCACCTCGATGCCGTTCACCTCCAGGACCTCGTCGTTGACCGCCAGCAGCCCGGTGCTCTCCGCCAAGCCGCCAGGAACTAGCCGGGATATGAAGATTCCCGGCACTTTTTCTAAGCCGTGGGACGTCACACGGACGCTGGTTCCGTCGCGGATGTAAAAGCCCAACGGTTTGTCCGAGCCGTGGCGGTAGAGGCGAACGCGGCGGTGGGATTCAGGCAGGATGTCGACGTCGATGATGGAGGAGACGGGCCGGAAGTCGTGTGGCCTGCTGATGCGGATGAGCGGCCTCTTGCGGTTGATGTCATTGTTGCGCAGGGTGACCGCTGCCTTCTTTCTGCGTGTGAGGGTGTTGGTGTCAAAGCTTCCGTCGTCCACCTCTTCTGCAAAGAAACAGACAGTTTACATAACGGAACAATCAAACACCTTTAAAACATTTTTAAATCATACAAAAGGGATATCTAATGACGTTCTAACATCAACACCCTCATTTCTTTACCACTTTTGGGGGAATAGGCTATTAAACGCTGGCCTTGAAGCCCAGCAAAAAACAGGCTTTGCTACACATTCGAAAAAAAACCTCTGCCAAGTTTCAACTATCTGTCAGACATAGGTGTAAGTTTGATTATTCGGTTTTTGTTCGGAAAAAAGCATAACCTAGCATGACGACACTGTTAAGATGTGAGTGTAATGTTAGCACTGTAGCTCTGCTAGTGTTGCTAACATTTGTGTCCCTCTCCTTAACATTACGTTATTGTAGGTTATATAGGACATCCATTAGGTAGCGCAGAGTTACAGGATGCATGTAAAAAGTGGATAAAGTACACAATAGCGCTTCTTAGAGACACACACTATCAGAGATAGGGTGGACAAACATCTTATTAGCATAAAAACTACAGTCACATGGCCTAGTTGTTGGAGTGTCCGCCCTGAGACTGGAAGGTCGTGACTTCAAACCCTGGCCAAGTCATACCGAAGACTATAAAAATGGGACCCATTGCCTCCCTGCTTGGCACTCAGCTTCAAAGGTTGGAATTGGTGGGTTGAATCACCAAATGATTCGCGAGCGCGGCCACCGCTGCTGCTCACTGCTCCCCTCACCTTCCAGGGGGTGATCATGGGGATGGGTCAAATGCAGTCACACACACACACACACACGTGTGTGTGTGACTATCGTTGGGACTTTAACTTTAAAAACGGACTAAAAAGCACTTATTTCAAAACTCTAAATTCCAGCATCATGGCTAACACACTTCCAATACACTATTGTGGGACTTACTGTATCAAATTGTTAAA
Organism: Entelurus aequoreus; assembly: GCF_033978785.1. Classification (NCBI taxonomy): domain Eukaryota; kingdom Metazoa; phylum Chordata; class Actinopteri; order Syngnathiformes; family Syngnathidae; genus Entelurus; species Entelurus aequoreus. The sequence goes on along the minus strand of NC_084738.1, from coordinate 46,357,081 downwards.
AAATAGTATAAGAAGGGACATTTAAATCCAAATCTCTGTTCTCTGGAGAAAAAAAAAAAATCACACACAGATGTTCTCCCTTGTAATTTTCGATTGAAAGAAATAAGTTCCACTTTACTCAAACATTTTCATTCACAGGAATCCAAACTAAAGGTGTCAAGTCTATTATACTGACACAGTGTTGCTGACGGGAGGCAGTGTGTATATGTGTATGTGCGGAGAGTTTTCCCGTACACATTGTACATGAAGTGACCCTCCTCTTACTTCCCATGAAGGCTGCTTTTGGGATGACTAAACCCTTTTCAAACTGAACAGTACAACACATTTCTACCATCAACATTCTGGCTGTACTGTACTACTTTTTACCAGCCTTTGTGTTGGGGTACCAAAAACATTTGCCCTTGTGGCCTTCCTCTTTTATGATGTCACACATGACTCAACCCGCAATGGAAACACCAGGGGCCGTACTTATCAAGCTTCTTAGAGTGTCATTTTACACTTAAGTCCTGAAAATTTGCAAAATTTAGTCCTACTCTCAAACTTAAGAATAAAAGCTTTTTATCAACGTTCTTAAGTCTAAGAATCACTCCTACTCTCCACGATATTTAAGAGACCTTCAGAGGTGTCTTAAGTGGTTAGGAGTTGCCAGCAGGGGATGGCACTGAGGCGAGAGACGTGCGCGAACGTTCATCTTTGTTTGATGACGAGCAGCTGATCAAACGGTATCGTTTAGACAGAGCAGGTATTATTTTTGTCACAGATTTAATAATTTTCCATTCCTTGTTGATTTCTGCATGTGGCTGCAGTGGGCTAGTATATATAGAGCCACCCACACCAGTTTCAAATTAGTTGCCTAATTAATGAATTGGAAAGAAAATATTATGAGAGTAGCGTATGTGTGTGGCACACACATACGCTAGGTCACAGCATGTGAGGTGAGTGACGTCAGTGAGTGTGTGGGCGAGAGAAGAGAGGGAGCGGTATTGTGAGTGCGAGCGGGGACTAGTTTGTTTTGTGTTGGATTGGCTGTGTGCAAGCAATCAATAAAGCAAGATTTGCAACTAATCGCCGGACTCATCATTCACTCTAAAGTCGTCCGCTGTGGAGACCCACTGCCGGGTAAAGTGAAGGGTGTTGCCCCGAGTATACATCCTGGAGAAGTGTCTCCCCTGCCTCTTTGTTACGGTCTGGGAGCAGGAAGCAGGAAAGGTGCAACAAAAAGGAAACGTTTATTTTTGATTAATTGCCAATATTGTTTGTTTGTTTTGTATTATTTTGTAGTTTATTGTCAAAATATACACTCCCATTGTCCACTTAAATATTTCTAAGATATTTCTTTATTCTTAGACAAGGGATTCCCTTCTGTGATTGGTCATTTCTATGGACACAGAAATTACGTCACCTAAAATTCCGTTTACGGCACATAGTAATGTCGTAATTCAGCTCTGAGTGTGACACTTAAGATTCAGTCCTACACTTCGCTGAAAGTGTGAGTAAGACGCTTGATAACTAACTTTTAAGTGCAGCTTTCAGCGAATAATTTATTTACTCTTAAGTCAACTCTTAGCAGACTTCTTAGGAGTAATTCTAAGAAGCTTGATAAGTACGGCCCCAGATTTACTATTTCAAACTCCACCATACTGTACCCGGCCACTTGGGGGAAACATGGCTTAAGGTAAGGGTGTGGAAAGTGCTGCAGGTGACCGGCAGCCTTAAAAAAAATTATATTGGCCCACTATTTATACAAATTAAAAAATATATATATGACTGCCATCAGAACATAACATTTAATTTCTATTGTAATGTATCATATTATTAATAAATACAAATGAAATTAAATTGTACAATTAATAAACAGTATTATACTATTGCGGTTTCAAAATCTTCACAATAATGCCATGACGGTCTTAAATGAAAACTTGGCGAGTGTAGTTTTTGCCTGGCACTTTTGCATTGGTGGGTCTGAAAATAAACTACTTTTCCCTGAATCCTCTTCGCAACTTGTGAGCAATGGGCAGAGAAAAAGGAAGCAGGAAGTGAAGTGTGTTCCACTTTGTGGTGGATAGTTTTTTTTTATATTCTGTCCATAACGTTTTGAGTTATGTTGCTTACAAACAGACAAACGAATCCTGGCAAAAACGTAACCTCTGTGGCGGAAGTATAACAAAGCGCGCCACGTTCGTCTCGAGCATTCCAAGCCAAAACAGACTGCGTCAAGACACACAGTGCCGAAAGATAGTCCTGTTGCACGGAGAAGCTACTTGATAAGTTACAATCACCCGGAAAAGATGAAGACAGCAAAGCTTAACGTCAATTTGTGAGGTATTTACATTGTTAAAAGTTCAAATGTGAGTTAGCTTTTCTCAGAAACTGCATTTTAGAGAGACTTAGACTTAGACTTCCTTTTATTGTCATTCAAATTTTAACTTTACAGTACAGATAAGAACTGAATTTCGTTGCATTAGCTCGTTGTAGTGCAGGATAAAAGAGCAATAAGGTGCAGATGTAAATAAATAGA
>NC_084738.1:45612063-45614563 GCF_033978785.1 Entelurus aequoreus | reverse complement strand
CTAATCGGGGGTCTCTGCCCTTATTCGGCTTGCCAAATACACCGTGGGCATCCTCCAGACACAATCCCATCGTTGGCCCTCGTTCTTCACAGTGTGTTCCGCGCCAAATTGACGAATATCTCAGAGAGAGAGATCTCATTGCTTCCGCCGTTACGGCTGAAAGTTATCAAAAAATAAATGTCATGGCTGTATTGACGGAGTGTGTGTCCCCAAGTAACACTTTTGAAATACAACTCTTGTCCAACTCTCTTCTTGGCGCATTTGGGAAAGGGACGTCCATAATAGAGGACATTCAAGTCATTTGAAAAGTGTTTTTAATCAATACAAGAGGAGTGAATAGTGATTTTCTAAATGTGTAGTACTCTAATGTGTTAGTGTTGCTTGACATAGATATCAAGATGCTAGATTGAGGTGCCAAGCAGCTAATCGCAGCAATAAACGCCTTCATCTAAGGGACACGCTCTCTGGAGGATCTAGAGGGTCAACCCAGTAACCAAACTCCTCATCTCGTCTTCCTACTATAGAGAATTCCAAGTGTAACTAAAGCCCACATATTGATTCATGCTCTTCTGTCTTCTCCTTTTTCCCTTCCTAGACCTCGACTGCAGGCTCAGAGGAAGTTCGCTCAGTCGCAGCCCAACTCGCCCAGCACCACTCCCATAAAGGTGGCCGAACCCAGTGGCAGTGGCGGCCTTAATGGCGGACAGACCACCTTGCCCTCGTCCTCTTCCCTCTCGTCGCTTGTCACCTCCACTTCCTCCTCCTTGTCCTCCTCCATCCAGGACCTGTCAAGACGCAAACCCAAGACGGAGGACTTCCTCACCTTCCTCTGCCTCAGAGGTAGGACTGCATGTTTTATTATTATATACAGTATGGGATATGAGTGTTCTGAACTCCTATTTCAATGCAAGTGTTGCAAAAAAGTAAAATGATGCTTCCTGTAGCGGTTATAATGGTGGGTCAAACGATGCATTATGAAACCCAATGAGTGATACTGCATGTGTCCCTCAATGCCTCAATGTGTGTCATTTTAGGTAAATTATTCATTTGACTGTTAAGTGTCAAACTGTTTATCGGGAAATGTGTCTTTTGGCTCACAAGTTTCAGCTCGTACTAAATGAGTGGGAAGAGTGAGATGCTGTGTTTGACCTAAGCGGAACTAAGAAAAAGGAAAAATTATGACATGTGGGATCATTTTGATCTCATAGCGCCAAATTAGGTAAATGGTCTTTTTTTTTTTCTTGTGAACTATTTACCCAAAACAATTATTTATTTTGTAGTGGTGATCCGATATTTATATCGTATATCGGTCTGTTATCAAAAAAAACTAAATCACCAGTACAAGCAGGACTGTGTTTACTTGTGCAAAGATGGACAGCCAGCCAACTGCTAAAGGTACTCCAATATAGACACATGGTTGTTTTTTTCTTGTATTTTAGTGAAGTTATTTATGAAACGTAAGCATGGTATGCTATTAGGTTATTAGGAGCTAGCGGCTACTGTACACAGCAGCTAAGCACACACTAGCCCACAAGCTAGACATACATAATGAATGTGCAATTGAACAATAGTGCAGTGTAAAACATAACATTTATCAATACACCGTATTTTCCGGAATGTATATAGAACACCAGTATATAAGCCGCATCCACAATATGTTTTTATATTAGCTGCACCAGACTATAAGCCGCAGATATACAGTATATGTCAGGGGTCGGCAACCCGTGGCTCCGGAGCCGCATGCGGCTCTTTGACCACTCTGATGCGGCTCAGCTGCATACTTGCCGACCCCCCGATTTTCCCAGGAGACTTATGGATCTCAGTGCCTCTCCTAGAAAACTCCCAGGGCAAATATAATCCTATTTTCACTCTAATTACTAAATTAAGGGCGTGCCCTAATTGCACTGCAGTAATTGTCCTCTATAGCATTTACAAACAGCGTGCCAGCCCGGCCACATGTTGTGTGTAGCTTTTACTTGCACACGTAGGAGACAGCAAAGCATACTTAGTCATCAGCCACACAGCTTACGGTAGCAGTATAAAACAACTTTAACACTGTTACATTACAAATATGCGCCACACTGTGAACCCACACCAAAAAAGAATGAAAAACACATTTCTGGAGAACATCCGCACCGTAACACAACATAAACACAACACAACCAATACCCAGAATCCCATGCAGCCCTAACTCTTCCGGTCTAGATTATACACCCCCGCTACCACCAAACCCCCCCACACATCAACCCTCCCCCCCTCCGTGCGTCGGTTGAGCGGAAGAGTTAGGGCTGCATGGGATTCTGGGTATTTGTTGTGTTGTGTTTATGTTGTGTTACAGTGCAGATGTTCTCCAGAAATGTGTTTGTCATTCTTTTTTGGTGTGGGTTCAAAGTGTGGTGCATATTTGTAACGTAACAGTGTTAAAGTTGTTTTATACGGCTACCGTCAGTGTAAGCTGTTGACCTATATATATATACATATATATATATATATATATATA
>NC_084738.1:45567063-45604563 GCF_033978785.1 Entelurus aequoreus | reverse complement strand
AGCAAAACGGCCCATAAGTCATTGACCATTTGTCTAATGTTGTTATGTTCTTATCAGGGTTTTATGCTGCCGATTCCGATATCGATCGCCCGTTAGTGAGATCGGCCAATACCAATACCAATCACATGCACAAATTTTGTGTTTATGGCAAATTATATTGACATTTTAACAATATCCAAATAATATTTAAAGTAGTTCTTTATTCTCTTTTACAATTGTTTGAGCAAAACAAAGCCAATAGTACACAATTACTAAGCAAAAGCCAAGCTACTTACTATCTATGACTCATTTAAGTCCTTTGTTTTTGCCCTCAAAGTACTCCTGTGTCCAGGGAATTATTCCCTGAGTTTGTAAACATTTACAAAAACAACAAAAAATATTATAAAATAAAAATATCAACCTAACCATTCTAGTATAAATCATATTCTGATACTACCCTAATTAGTAGGTAGTATCAGTAATTTATGGAGGGAGCCGCCCTCCCTCTTACATGTCATGTACTGACTTTGACAATGCTGACACAGCAACAGTTGTTATATTATCCTATCTCTAGACTCTTAGTAATCCACCCACCCATCCATCCATCCATTTTCTACCGCTTGTCCCTTTCGGGGTCGCGCGGGGGATGCTGGAGCCTATCACAGCTGCATTCAGACGGACTTGTTAATTTACTATTAATCACTGATTACTTTCTGCTATAATGTGGTTGCATCAACACTTTTTAAACTTTACTAAATGTACTTATTCCTAGGTGTAGTTTAAAGCTTTCTTAGCGGTTACCTTAGCATGCCTACTCCTGGTTTGCTCTCAGTGTGTAACATGTTTAGCCTCGGCCTCCAATGATAATAATACTTGCTAATTATATTTAAGATGCTTATAAATTCAGTTCCTTTTCTTTTTCTTTCTTTGGAGGTGATTATTATTAGCTTTGGGGAGCATACACAGTGTGGAGCCGCAAATTATTAGCTGCTAGCCGCTTGTTAGCCGGGGGACTAAAAATAAATACAGTGTCAGTCAGAGGGGCACTGCATTAAAGGTCATTAATCGGTAATGGCAATCACATAATTTTTCACGAAAATGGGCTGATACTGATCAGTGGCCGATCGATTGGCACAACCCTAGTCTATTGATTAACAACTTTTGCGTTTGTGTTACACGTATGCTAACATGCCTGCCAAATCATTTTGACCACAACCTGTAGGAGGCACCACAAATGTCAACAACAACAACAGGTATAAATGAGGTGTTTCCACTGATAGATCCACAAGGTCGATGCTAATTTTAGGTAGCTAAGCTAACGATCAAATGGGCTTTTTCCTCTCTGCTAGTACAGTATTTATAGACTGAGATTTATATGTGTCCAAGGTGTTCGGGGGACTATTTCCAGTACGGTGCTCATATGCATGGATCCCCCCCCCCCCCCCCCCCCCTCAGCGGAAGAATGTCAGCAAAGCCCTTGAGCTTGTACTCTGAGGATGACATCCACATTAGTGTGGTTAATCTTTTCAAAGGGACACTTTGATATCAACACAGCCCCCATCCTTATGATTGGGATGCTGGTGATCAACGTACATCAGGGCTCCTTCATGTCTGCCCCCCAAAGTGACGGGACCCCCACACACATTAGGGAAATCTGACACCTTGAAATGAGATTATTGGGCTTGTTTTTGGAGTCTTTGCTTGGCACTTAGCAGCACCCGGACAGTGGAACACAATCCATTCACATGGATGTTTTGGGCAGAGGATGTGTGCAGGTCAAACGTTCACATTGTGTAAACATATACACCCCCTTAATCGCACACTGCTGTGTTTGCTGATCTTATCTGGTAAACGTTACACATCCACCAACACACAACAAAAGCTGCCAGCCATCGCTCTTTCTGACAGCGCCATAAAAGACGCTCAAACACGGGAAGCGATAAAGTGTCGTACAAAAGCGACAAAGCATTGTGAAACTACCTTTTGGGCTGACATCGTCCTTATGGGATTATTTTTCTGCCGGTAATGAACCAGCTGCTGTTGTTGTCGCACCCGAAGAAAAGTGAATTCCTCCAGGGGGTGAGAGTTTTATTGTGATGCAACACGGGAGCAACTGGACCGAGAAGTAAGTCTTCCTGTATCGGATGTCGCCCACGCCGCCGAGGTTCCATCTTCCCGCACGCCCTCGCGAACAAGCCAGAGTCCGTGCCCGGCGTTGTTCTCAGAAGAGGGTGTTTATGTGTGGTCCGTGCCTGTTTATATCCACGGAGAAAGCCATTTGGCTGCTGGCCAGGCAGTCTGCTTGCTGCTAGAAAGCTGCACTGTTGCTGTCTGCAGCTAGGTGGTGACCAGAAAGAGCGGCTTTATTACAGAGCCAATTATATTACCCACTGAGGGTTATAAAGTAGTGCATGCTGCCATATTTGTTGCACCTTTTATTGGCAAGCTCAGCGAGTCAATGAGTAACTGTGAGCACACATTGCTAGAAACAACACATCTTACGTAAGACCTGACAGAGAAGTCTGGTCTAACTTGCATAACCTCGCAGTTCTGACCCACTGAACCAAAGTGTGTGGCATTTGTTTGATCTCTCTTAACTAGACGCTCATCCTTCCTCCTTTGGGAATACTCAAGGTGTTCAAGGCTGACAGCTCCTCGTGACGGATGCATTTCCCCCGGGGGCGTCGCAAAGTGTTCCTCTTTCTTAATAGCAGGATTGGTATTTTATGAAAGCCGCAAAACTGCTTCTTTTTTTTGTCGCGCCGCTTCCTTCCAAGTAGATCTCAAAGTCAAAAACCTGTCCCTGCTTAAAAGTTCATATTCCAAAGATTTGTTTTATTTCACATTGTTGCATGTAAGCACAAACATATATTATACAGTACCTACAAGTTTAATTGGTTCTTTGACAAAGCTCTTAACTCAAAACACTAAAACAATTTTTTTGGTGTTTGCCCCTCCTCCCAAAGAAATAGTACAGTTAACATACCTTTAAAAAATAAAAACAACATTTTAGAGATGTAATATTGTGTTAAAACAATACAATGGAATGTACTACAAACAATTACAGTAATTTTGTGACAATGTACCGTATTTTCCGGACTATAGATCCCACCTTGATATAAGCTGCACCCACTAAATTTTAGAATACAGTTTTCATATATATTCATATATTTTTTTTTTCCATATATCAGCCGCACTGGACTATAAGCCACAGATATATACGCTGTGAAATTAATAATTTACACATAAATATTTTGTAAACGTATATTTACAAACATTAATTGTTTTCAAGTGGTGTCTGTAAAATGGCAGTAAAACGGCTGATCAAACACAACAGAAGTTATCGTCATTTACCTACTAGCTGTGGAAGCTAGTTTCACAATCAGCTAAACAGACAGAATGACTCCACGGTGACGTCTTGGTGAATTTACTGAGGAATTTGTGAAACCGAAACAATAAAAAAATAATTCCATTGTAAGTTAATAATACTGACACAGACACTCGTAGCTGGTTAGCATATAAGCTAATGCTAATGAGGCTAGCTTGATTACATTACGATAGCACGTACACATATGTATGAAAACACTCCTACAGACATCACACGAGGGACGGTTTAGTAAGTATGAATTGTTTTAGTTGTATTGTGAACGGGACAAGCGGTAGAACATGGATGGATGGATGTTATGAAACTTACAAACGTTGCTTGGACTGAAGAATGAAGAATGCTTTCGAGCAGTCACAATAGACTATTTTACTTTCGGTTTAAGGCAAAGCAGGAAGTACATTTTCAACTCGCACCACTTGCAGTGAGTGAACTCGACCAAAAGATGGCGCCATAGCACACACAATACCACACCATTTCAGTCCTCTGCTTGGGTTTAACGAAAACTATTGAACATTAAACATTATGGCAATTAGCAGGGAAAAAATCCATAAATTAGTCGCTTCGTTCCTACACTTTGTACAGGGTGAAAAGTGTAGGAAAAACGTAGCGGCTTATAGTCCGGGATTTAGGGTAATAATAATACGCTGCTGCCCACTGCTCCCCTCACCTCCCAGGGGGTGATCAAGGGGATGGGTCAAATGCAGAGGACAAATTTCACCACACCTAGTGTGTGTATGACAATCATTGGTACTTTAACTTTAACTTTAATAATGTACAGCATTTACCTTGGAGAGTTCTTCAAGCTGCTTGTCCGTCAAACACACCACAAGCAGCTTTTCCATATTTTCATTGATAAATATTCGCCGTTAAGATATTATTTTAATATCCATGGCTGGCGTAAAACTCATTCTGCTTCAGTATAGTGCACACTAGCAGTGATACGCTGAAGTTGTTTCGCCAAGTTGGTTACACGCTCTGTCAGTTTTTGATGATTTATTTCTTTATTTCAATGAATATCATCCACTTCTTTTTCTCAGTCCTTCACACTCACTTTCTTCCTTCCCATGCTTGGAAAAACTAAGTTTATGTCAATCTCTAGCTAAAAGACCAAATGTTTTAGGGGGATCTTTTGGAGTTCACTGTGGCATTTGCTAAACCAACTAATGACAAAGATTTTTGCTTGTAACTTAAAAAATAACAATTAGCCAAGAGACAGCGCTTATCTCAAAACACTCTTAATTGATTGTAAATGCTCAGACTGGATTCTCTTCTTGCTCAAGTCATTTTGTTAGTCTGTGTTGTGTGCCTTTGATCTGTTAAAGTTGTTAGCATCTACTGTATTTTTAACATTAGTATTTTTGGTAATAGGGTATAGGCCTCAGTGAGGGACAAACATGGACAAATATCGTGTATACTCCAAGTAACACCTCTCTTCAGTTCGCAGTTGCTCTTTGCAACCTTCCTAATGTAGTTGTTGTCACTACCTCTGCATGCGCTTTCAAATATTGCTTCTCAACTATTGGTGTAAAACTCACACGTTGCAATGGTGTTGTTTACAATCAGCTCTATTAATTCTGACTGAGCAGGTTGCTTCCCACCAATGTACAACATTGGCTCTGTTGCACAACACAACATTGGCTCTGTTGCTGATTTGTTGTGCAATTTGCGTGTTAATAAATGACTAGAAATGTCCTGATCCCGGTCATGTGATCAGCTTGTAGGGCGATATTTGCCCATTTTTTTTAAACTGATCAGCTGATGAGCTGCCGAGTCCAGTCGATCTTTACCACAGCTGTGTCCCTGGGTTTACATTGCTGAAGATTGTACTCGCGTGAAATGGATGCGCGCTCAGGGCGACACAATTACATTTCCATATTCCTTGTTGCACACATGCAGGAGAAATTCCAGAAGGGGGCGTGTTTTGCCAAATACAAACAATTAACTTGTCGTCTATCCACAGTGCGAAGCCGCATCTTGGATACTAGTCCTCACCACCGTGCCGGAAAATAAACTAAGTACATTATCATTGGAGAACGAGAGGAAAAAAGAATGGCTAAACATGCTACACACGCACATAAACACACAGACATACACACTGAGCAGAACGACACAAAAAGCTAACCATGTAACAATGTAAAGAAATGCTGATCGATCCAGATGTTGATATTAAAACATAAACGATACTAAAATGTTTAGAACATTGTTTTTCTTTTTTCTGTTATTATAAAATATTTTTTGAGGTCCTTTGTGTTATTGTTTACAAACTTGGAGAGTAAGTCTCTGGATACAGGAAGGCTTTTAATGGGAAACTTTAAATGGAAGCCAACAGTAGTTTTTTCTTTTGTTTCGTTATTGTGCACTCACATCTTTACTTTGTTTAAAACGTTTATTTAGCAATCAAAACCACGAATGTAATAATCATCTTATTTACAACAATACTACCAAATTCTACATGTAATAAGATACGTTTTATAAACGTGTGTTATTGTGTTTACTTGAGTTACTTGGGTACAGCGTGGCTCGGTTGGTAGAGCGCCCGTTACAGCAACCTGAGGGTTTTTGGTTTGGTTCCAAGTAGGGCTGCAACAACTAATCGATTAAATCGATTAAAACCGATTATTAAAATAGTTGCCGATTAATTTAGTCATCGATTTATTGGATCTATGCTATGCGCTATATTTTATTTTATTTTTTTATTTTATTTTTTTTAAAACACCTTTATTTATAAACTGCAACATTTACAAACAGCTGAGAAACAATAATCAAAATAAGTATGGTGCCAGTATGCTGGGTTTTTTTCAATAAAATACTGGATAGTATAGAAATGTACCGTATTTTCCGCACCATAAGCCGCACCTTCAATGAATGGCATATTTCAAAACTTTGTTTACCTATAAGCCGCCCCGTGTTATAAGCCGCACCTACGCTGCGCTAAAGGGAATGTCAAAAAAACAGTCAGATAGGTCAGTCAAACTTTAATAATATATTACAAACCAGCGTTCTAACAACTCTGTTCACTCCCAAAATGTAATGTGCAAATGTGCAATCACAAAAATAGTAACACTCAAAATAGTGCAGAGCAATAGCAACATCAATAACTCAACGTTGCTCGAACGTTAATGTCACACAACACACAAAATAAACATTTAAAGCTCACTTTCTGAAGTTATTACTCATCCACAAATCCCTCGAATTCTTCTTCTTCGGTGTGCTTCACTTGTTTTTTGACACCATCTGTGATGTGGACGCGCATGCAGTCATAGATCAACAGGGACGGAGCTGCGTGAAAAAAGTCACCCGGTGTCTTCGCGTAAACTTCTCTCAACCACTCGCTCATCTTTTCTTCATCCATCCATCCCTTGGAGTTAGCTTTTATGATGAAGCCGGCTGGAAAGTTCTCTTTTGGCAAGGTCTTCCTTTTGAATATCACAATGGGTGGAAGTTTCTGGCCATTAGCATGGCAAGCTAGAACCACAGTGAAGGACGACTTCTCATTCCCTGTGGTGCGAATATTCACCGTACGTGCTCCCGTTGTATCCACAGTGCGGTTCACAGGAATATCAAAAGTCAGTGGAACCTTGTACGCGTGTCTCTTAGTAGGAGCCATTTTGTGCTCTTTACAGAAACACACAAATGAAATGAAACGTAATATCCGCGCGCTTCTTCTTCTACGGGGGCGGGTGCTTACCTTGGCGGTTGCTTACAGTAGAAGAAGAAGCGCTTCTTCTTCTATGGGGGCGGTTGCTTACCGTAGAAGAAGAAGCGCTTCCTCTTCTACGGGGAAAAAAGATGGCGGCTGTTTACCGTAGTTGCGAGACCTAAACTTTATGAAAATAAATATTAATATTAATCCATATATAAGGCGCACCGGGTTATAAGCCGCACTGTCAGCTTTTGAGAAAATTTGTGGTTTTTAGGTGCGGCTTATGGTGCGGAAAATACAGTAGTTTGTCTCTTTTTCCGATTATTAACGAAGTAACAATCGACAGATTAATCGATTATCAAATTAATCGTTAGTTGCAGCCCTAGTCCCAAGCTTTTACCATCCTAGTCACGTCTGTCGTGTCCTTGAGCAAGCCACTTCATCCTTGCGCCTGATGGGTCCTGGTTAGGGCCTTGCATGGCAGCTCCCGCCATCAGTGAGTACCTTGAAGGTAGAAAAGCACTATACAAGTATAACCCATTTACCATTTACCGTATTTTCCGCACCATAAGCCGCACCTAAAAACCACAATTTTTCTCAAAAGCAGACAGTGCGGCTAATAACCCGGTGCGCCTTATATATGGATTAATATTCATATTTATTTTCATAAAGTTTAGGTCTCGCAACTACGGTAAACAGCCGCCATCTTTTTTCCCCGTAAAAGAGGAAGCGCTTCTTCTTCTACGGTAAGCAACCGCCCCCATAGAAGAGGAAGTGCTTCTTCTTCTACTGTAAGCAACCGCCAAGGTGAGCACCCGCCCCCGTAGAAGAAGAAGCGCGCGGATATTACGTTTCATTTCATTTTTGTGTTTCTGTAAATGTCCACAAAATGTCTCCTACTAAGAGACACGCGTACAAGGTTCCACTGACTTTTGATATTCCTGTGAACCGCACTGTGGATACAACGGGAACACGTACGGTGAATATTCGCACCACAGGGAATAAGAAGTCGTCCTACTGTGGTTCTAGCTTGCCATGCTAACGGCCAGAAACTTCCACCCATGGTGATATTCAAAAGGAAGACCTTGCCAAAAGAGAACTTTCCAGCCGGCGTCATCATAAAAGCTATCTCGAAGGGATGGATGGATGAAGAAAAGATGAGCGAGTGGTTGATAGACGTTTACGCGAAGACACCGGGTGACTTTTTTCAACAGCGTTCCTGTTGATCTACGACTGCATGCGCGTCCACATCATCGATGGTGTCAAAAAACAAGTGAAGCACACCGAAGAAGAAGAATTCGAGGGATTTGTGGATGAGTAATAACTTCAGAATGTGAGCTTTAAATGTTTATTTTGTGTGTTGTGTGACACTAACGTATGAGCAACGTTGAGTTATTGATGTTGCTATTGCGCTGCACTATTTTGAGTGTTACTATTTTTGTGATTGCACATTTGTACATTACATTTTGGGAGTGAACAGAGTTGTTAGAACGCTGGTTTGTAATATATTATTAAAGTTTGACTGACCTATCTGACTGTTTTGTTGACATTCCCTTTAGCGTAGCGTAGGTGCGGCTAATAGCACGGGGCGGCTAATAGGTAAACAAAGTTTTGAAATATTCCGTTCATTAAACGTGCGGCTAATAACACGGGGCGCCTTATAGTGCGGAAAATACGGTACTTGCCAGAAAACATTTTCAGTTCTATATAATCTATTGTCAAAGTATCTGTTCAGGACTCGAAAGTGGATCGGGTCGCAGGCCAAAAATGTTGATCGGGACATCCCTATAAATCAATGGTCCCCAACCTTTTTGTAGCTGGGGACCGGTCAACGCTTGAAAATTTGTCCCACGGACCGGGGGGGGAGGGATTTTTATTTTATTTTTATTTTTTTTCACAAAGAAATACAATCATTTGTGCTTACGGACTGTATCCCTTCAGACTGTATTGATCTATAGTGACATACACATACACAATATGTATATATTAAGTTTTTTATTTTGATTTAATTAAAAAAATATATATATATATTTTTTTTTTTAATTTTTGCGCGGCCCGGTACCAATCGGTGGTTGGGGACCACTGCTATAAATGACAATGTGGTCAAAGAGAGCCATGGTCTCCCTGCCACTTTCTCATGCACACCCAATTGTTATTCACGTGAAAAATGTTCTGATTTTGCTAATAATTTCCGCTTCCAGTCCTCTTTGAAGTTGATTTCAATAAAGGCTTGACTACATCACTTGGCGTGATTCTAAATTGAACACCTTCCTGTTTGACAGTTTAGGCTTCCTACCTAAAACACAGCAACCAATCCTGCTTGTCTCATTTGGATAGATTTTTTTTTACTTGAGAACCTGTGCTTTAAAGTTGCCACTTCCTGTATACGACCACTTTGTCCTGGCATCCCCGCTGTGGTTAAAGCCCTCCTGATGACGGACTTTTTGAGTCATCTTCGGTGTTTCACTTCCAGTTAGGAGGACAAAAGAAAGGGTTTGGCAGAGAATGAAAGGTTTTGCAATTATGTCCCCCACCTCCACACGCACACATGGGCCCAGGAGTCTCATTATAGATGACAACCTTAATAGACTCTTTCAGACTACTTCCTGACTATTGAAATGAGTACAATGCATTATACAGTTATTTTAGTCAGCTCAGTGTTAATTGTTGAATAGAAATGTGTTAACATTTTATAGTATTTGCATTAACATTTATTACGAAGGTCCTGAGTTCAATCCCGGACTCGGGATCTTTCTGTGTGGAGTTTGCATGTTCTCCCTGTGACTGCGTGGGTTCCCACCGGGTACTCCGGCTTCCTCCCACCTCCAAAGACATGCACCTGGGGATAGGTTGATTGGCAACACTAGATTGGCCCTAGTGTGTGAATGTGAGTGTGAATGTTGTCTGTCTATCTGTGTTGGCCCTGTGATGAGGTGGCGTCTTGTCCAGGGTGTACCCCGCCTTCTGCCCGAATGCAGCTGAGATAGGCTCCAGCGCCCCCCGTGGCCCCGAAAGGGACAAGCGGTAAAAAATGGATGGCATTAAAATGGTTACATTATTGGACTTGTTTATACTGTGAAGGTCAAGTCATGTATAATTTGTTACCTTTTTCACAACTTAGAGCTGAGTTAATATGAATGATTTTGTAGTTTTTACACAACATGGTTGTATGCATTTCTTGCTCTATTATTTTCGTTGTCTACTAACTTGTCTGGCTACCTCAGTGAAAGCAAAAAAAGTTAACTTTTGTCTTTTTGTTAATTTCTTATAGCCACAGTTATAAGGCTAGATATGCTTAATGGAAAGTGACTGAGGTGTTGTGAAACAAACAACATATTTTCCTTTAATTTATTATCCTTATATTAATTTGGAAGAGTTTTGTTAATAAATGAGTGAAATTGACATTTTGAGGGTGTGTGTATTCATATCACATTATGCAGTTTACAAGCACAAATACGGTGTGAATCAATCCGTGCTGTTCGACGTCATTGAGTGCTGCAAGTAAGAAAAAGAACAAGATATTTGAAAAACAACACAAATGGAGACAAGTTTGCAAACACCAACGACATTGAATAGTCTACAGAAACACTGCTTCATTTTCTATGCCCCATTCAGTTAATGATAACTGCTGGTTCAATGTTAGGCTTAGGTTTTAGTAGATGTTCCATATTTTTCCTACAGACAGCATTTGGTGACATCAAACAACAAGGCTATGGATTGATTCACACTGGTTTTCGCCTTTTGAAGGGTACTAGAAAAACTGGAAAATTGATCTTGAAAGTCCTTACAAAGTGCTTGAATTTGGCCATGAAAAAGGTGTACAAACCCTGCATTAAGTGCTTGAATCGATTCCCTGGTACTGGGAATTAGAACCGTTACGGTTCCAATGTGAAAGCTACTCATCTCTAATCATGAGGCGATTATACATTAATATTCATATACAGTATATTCACTGTTACAACGGCCCTCTGACAGCAGCCATAACTGTGATGTGGCCCTCAATGAGTTTGACACCCCTGCTCTAGGCTGTCCTAGTTTTGACCCACTCTGCGTGTTCTCCACGGATGTTGTTTTTCCTTCAAGGCAAAATGGACTCCTCCGTCCACTCCAACCAAGCCCCCGCCCCTCTGCCCCTGTCGTCTGTTTGCCATTGGCCCGCTGACCCCAGTTCAGCGCACTAAATGACATCCATTTAGCTAATGAAGCAAATCGTTAGAGGCTGATTAGACCAGCTAGTGTGCCTGTTTTGAAGGCTCCATGATGGAATCCTGTGCTTCGTCACCAAAGATAAACGTCAACGTGTTGTTGAAGAGAACACTTTCTTCACCTCCTTGTACAAATCAGGTAAAAAAATATGCTGCCTGTGAGCATGTTGTTTCTGTTCCTTTTGGTTTCTCTTCCACTCCCTGAGGAGATCATTAGAAACTGGAGTGGCTGCAGTGTGACAAGCAAGACAACCCCGGATTTAATGTTGCTCAAAGCGCAGATTAAGTTTTTTTAATGTTTATTTTAAAGGACAATTTGTGCAAATCATAATGTATTACATTTTTGAAAACGAGTCATTTTCCAGGCTAATTCTCTGTGATTGAATTGCTCTTTTATAGCTTAAAGATACTTCCAGGTCAAGTCTTTTGATCAGAATTGTAATTCTAATCATGCTTAGGTCTGCTTTGCATTAATGCCTATAAAAAAAAAGTGCTGCCCATAAAAGGGCAATTAAATCCGCAGTAGCTGTAGTTATCAGCCAGCTGTTGCACAACTACACCCTAAATCAACAATAAATGCATCTCAATGTTACATATTGCTGGCTGTCAATCTTTCTAAATGACTTACTTTCTTGCACTTTTATTTCAATACATACATGGTGCAAAGGTCATCTGTCCCTTCTTAAACCCATTCATGCTGCAGAATTAGTCAAGTGAAACAAGTTACTCAAGTTACATGCAAGGAGTTTAATTTACAATGAAATACATATATTCTGTATGTTATAGTAACTGTGTGTGTGTGTGTGTGTGTGTGTGTGTGTGTGTGTGTGTGTGTGTGTGTGTGTGTGTGTGTGTGTGTGTGTGTGTGTGTGTGTGTGTGTGTGTGTGTGTGTGTGTGTGTGTAATATAGAGTTGTGTTAAAAAAAATATGGCCACTACAAGCCACATGTGTTGCTTCACCCTCCTTACAGGTGTATGTGTGCATGCCTGATTTACGAGGGCTGATGTGCAGCCAGACACTGACCTCAGCTTCCTCCCAACGTCTGCCACGACACATTTCTCAGCAGGAAGCAATGGAAATTGGAATTTTGAAAATGTTTATTTCCAAAATAATGTCAAAACAGTCAGTTTCAGTTTCAATATTGACATGTTTATTTGGTTTATCGGTATTCCTGCTACTGCCAAATCTCCCTGTCCTTTTTTTTTTGTCACCCCGATGGTATTTGTGAACGGAACAAAAAGAGGCGCCGTGTGTGCGTCGGCAATTTTGGGCCCCCCAGTTAACATGATAACAGACAACACTGCACAGCCAATCATCATTCAAAAGCTGCCAGCGCTGCTTTCTAGCGCTCTCACAGGAAGCTTGTGGTGGACAGCTGTGTTGTTGCCTTCATTTCTCTATATAAATTATTTCTCCTGTCTTTCCAGGCTCGCCCGCCCTGCCCAACAACATGTCCTATTTTGGCAGCTCCCAGGAGGAGGAAGACCTGGGGGAGGACGAGGAGGAAGAGGAGGAGGAAGTGAGGAACGGCAGTGGAGGCATTCACTCGCACGGCGCTTATTCGCAAGCGTCCGCCTCTTCCTCCTCATGCCACTCTACCCCACGCAAGGGGAAACCTCCCACGAGGCTCAACGGCCACGGTACGACAACACACTTTGTCATGTTAGCTATGGAACCACAGCTAGCTTGTTTACATAACGTAATGGATGAAGAAATATAATAGGTCAACTACTTGCATTTAGCACCTGTCTCATAAAGCACTGAGTGCATTACTTGTCTAATTACATTTGGTGCAGATCCAGGAGTCTTTGCAATAGTTTTTTGTACCCATATTTTTTTTACCCTTTCTCTGGGTATATTTTGGAATCCTGATTATTTCTCCATGTATTATTCAGAAATAATTTAAATTGTTTGTAGAAACAAATATTAGAGGAGGCTTAAAGAGTGCCTTGCGCCACCTACGGTAGTGAAGGTAGACCTAGTATATACAAATGACAAACAAATTGGAGATACCTGCTTTTCGTTGTGCTTTGGTAACTAAAATGAAGATTAGAAACATTGTAATGCAATAATGCGAAGTACCGTATTTTCCAGGCCATGGAACGCACGGTTATTTAAGCCACACCCACCCAATTTTAGAAAAAAAAAAAAGGTTTTTTTTTACAAATATTAGCCGCACTGAACAATAAGCTGCAGGTATAAACCGATACGAAATATTTTTTGAATATTTATTTACATACCTTAATTGTTTGCAAAGGTGTCTGTAACACGGCAGTAAAACGGCTAATTAAACAAAACAGATGTCATTGTCATGGACCCACTAGTTGCGGAAGCTAGCTCTCCAATCAGCTAAACAGACTCAATAACTCCACTGTGACGTTTTAGTGAATTTACGAAACTGAAACAATACAAAAAGAATGCCATTGTAAGTTAATGATACTAATATAGACACTTGTAAACGTGTTAACATATTTGCCAATCCCAACGACGCTAGCTTGATTACTTTATGATAGCACGCACAAGTATGCATTCACTCCTACAGACATCACACATGAGACAGTTCAGTAAGTATTGATTGTTTTGATTATATTGTAAAACTTACAAACGTTGCTTACAGTGATGAATAAAGAATATTTTTTAGTAGAAACGCTATGGAAAATTTCACTTCTGGTTCAAGGCCTGAAACAGGAAGTGCATTTTCAACCTGCAACACCTGCAGTTAGCGAACTTGTCCAAATGATGGCAAAGAAAGAAAAATCCATAAATTAGTCGCACTATTTTATAAGCTGCAGGGTTCAAAGCGTGTACCTAATATTGTGTTCACTCCACTTCTCGCAGTGTTTAACAACCACGGCAAAGCGTCGACGAGAGAGAGCCCGAGGCCCAAGGCGCCGCCTCCACCTCCGCCGCCCCTCCTGAGAGAGCGCAGCGAGCGTGCCGAGGCGAGGGAGCACGTGAGGATGCTGCAGGCAATGGCCAGCGCTCGCGAGGCCACCAACGGGCTGTCGACGAGGAGAGCCACAGAGGAGCTACGCAAGCAGGTAAGACCAGGTGGAGGATGATGGTTGTTGGTGATAATGTAGTGTGAGACATTATGAGTAGGGATGATACTCGAAACCGGTTTTCCCGGTTGTTTGATAAGAAAAGAACCGAGTCCTCGGACTCGAATCCCTTTTTGAGAACCGGTACCCGTTATCGAGACCACTATAGTAAAGAAAAAGAGTTGACTCTTTATTCGAATCCCATCCCGACCAGAAATGCTCCGTGGGACATCACAAGAATTGACGTCACGTAGCTCAGTCATTAGGCGCAGATAGCGAAAGCAGGAAAACAATGGACGGGAAAAAACGCTCCGAGGTGTAATAAAGTTAAAAACAAAAGCTATAATCCATCGAATAACTTTACTGAGAGATTTTAGCAGGGTAAAACACTTGACGAACACTTTTACGACCAACCGGAAACATAGCAACCAGGCTAGCAACGCACCTCTTTTACGGCAGCTGTCGCAACGTTCTTAAAACAACCGCAGCACATACATATATATACAACATATCTCCCTTTTTTAACTTTTGTTTTTCTTTCCTTGTAAACAAAACAAAATCGCACTGTATATGTGTTGTCTGTCTAATTATAAATAATGCAGACGAGGCGTGTTGGCTGAGTTCTTGACGTTTACTTTCACAGCGTGGCAATATAATATATAATAAAAGTTAGCTTTTGTTAAACCAAATATTGTGTGTTTTTCTCTGTATACAACAACCTATCTGGACTCGATAAGAGAATCGATAAGGAATCGGTTCGATAAGAGGATTCGATAATAGGCTCGAACTCGATAATTCCTTATCAAACATCATCCCTAATTATGAGAGACCTCTACCAAGGATGAAACAATTGTTCATCTGGAATACAGATACATGTAATGAATCTCCTCATAAACATAGGTTCTAAACGTATCATAACTTTTGACAGCCAATGGTATTTCACATTACATTGAACTTACACTTTAAACATACACCATCCATTGAAGACCTTGATCTCCAAATATCACATTTGTCCAAAATAAATACTTGGTTTAGCTTTCTTTTAAAAAGGAGTTTATCCAAAACACAATTTTTAGTGATTTAATTATCAGATTTTTTTGTCATTGCACACAGTATACAACCACACCTGGTTCGGTGTGCCACTAAAATTGCTAGCAGCATTGACAATTGTCACAGTATATTTACAGGTATAGAATAAAGAAGTATAAAGATTTAAAAGAAAATAAAGTAGAGACAAATATTACACTTAGAGTAAGGGAGAACAGAATTGTTTTATAATATGGAGAATAACAGCAGTTGTATATACAGGTTAAATACATTAGAATGTTATAAGTTGTAATAATAGTTATAATTAAAGTTATTGTTAATGTCATAGTTTTTCAGAAGGTTTTAGATTAAAAAATTGCCTGTAAACCAATATTGTAATTATTATATTATGTTCTTAGCTCCCAAAAGCGAAAATTGCAGAATTTGGATACGCTCTTTTCATTTTGATGAAGTACAATGAACAGAAAACACATTTATCTCCATATATTGTATATTTGTTTAAAACAACATTTTTGTTGGTTTTTTTTTAGAAAAGAAAGATAAAAAAGCATGTATCAAGTTGTTTGTGCTGCATTAGTTACATGCTTTTCATTGTGAGTTATTGCAAAGTAAATATCTCTGTAAGAAGAAAAAAGTCAAGTGAAAAGCATTTTTTTCATCAAAGTTTTGTCACTTATTATTTTCAGTGATAGAAAAAAATGACCGCTGTTGGAGATACATTTTTTTAGCCAATTACAAATGTATAATTGAAAAGCATGTATCTCCAAATATTGATTATTTGTTGTTTTGTTGTTATGGGTTTTTTTTCCCCGGGAAAAAAAGATAAAAAAGCAAGTTTTCTCATGTTCATGATTATTATTTTTAGTTTTAAAAAAAAAAATACTGCATTTGGAGATGAATGCCTTTTATTGTGACTAAATAAATAAACATAAAAACCCATGCTGTCTATTAAAAAGCATGTATCTCTCCCAAAATGCATTTTTAACCCCCCAAAAACACAAATTGACTAAATGTTGAGACCTGTTTTATCACCACAATGAATAAAATAAACAAGCATGTAACTCCAAATTTTGTCATTTGGTTTTGACTGGAAATTGTAAAAAATGATCACAAACTAATGTTTTGGATTGAAACTTGAAAAGCATGTATCTCTGGTACAAGTCTTCAAAGCAATTCTTTCCCGCCTTTGTTGTTTTATGACTTTTTTCTCTTTGCTTTTCTCACGCATCTCCCTCCCTTTGACATCCTTGCTCTTCTCATCTCCTTATCTCCTCCCCTGCCATTGTATCTGCAAGAGTAATGATGCTTTTTTTTTTGGCCTGCCGTGTTACTGCCGCTATAGTTAGAGCGGCGGCAGCGAGAGGCCGCACCTACTCGCCCTGCGCACCATACTTTACTTGAGCAGCAGCAAATGAAAAGCTTCATGGTCTGCTTCTTTTCGCCTGCAAATACTATCCACTGTTTATTGTGGCCATGACGCACTCGCTTGCCATGCTTGTGGTCTTTAAGTGTTTGACAAAGCTGCAATGAGTCTTTATCAGTCCCGCAAAGACAAACTGCTGAGTCTCTGCTTCTTTTTGCTAAACAAACGTAAAGATTGGAGCTGTTCTTCTCCTCGTGGGCACACAAACCCAGGCTGTACAAAAGGTTAAGTAGATGTTAACCAACATAATCATAATTGACTCCAGCCAATCTAATGGAGACTTGTATGTAAATGTGGCCTTTTTTCTGATTGCAACATGTTTGCATTAAATCTAATTAATAAAACACAAGCTTGCAGTGACCTTTGCACATGCATCTCTCTAATTGGACAGCAGATGGCGACAGAGCTTCAAAGCACAACAAAAATGGATTTGTGGCGCATGAATTGATTTAGTTTTTGTCGCAATGGGGATTAGTTTATGGCCAGAAAAATCTAGAAAATCTGATTAGTTTCCTCATTTTGATACATTTTGGAATAAAATCTGTTTAGTTGTTTTTATGCATTTCCCCTTATTTCTCACTGACTGAAGACATTTTGTAGATTGCAGACCTCCCCCAAGATATTTTTTTGATCCACGCTGGTTTGTACACCATCACTTGTTTATATTTACATTTTCTACATTTTAAAGCAGATGTGTGCATTATTTATGCATTTCCACACAATAGATTGTTTGTTAGCAGGATTTGATTTTATAAAAAAAGTCACAAAAAAATATTTTAAATACTGTACTTTCGGGGCCGTAGAGTGCACGGGTATTTAAACCACACTAATCTAATTTTAGAAGAAATAAATATTTTTACGTATATTAGCTGCACTGGACTATAGGCCGCATAAACCGTATTTTTCGGAGTATAAGTCACCGGCATGCATAATAAAGAAGGAAAAAAACATATAAGTCGCACTGGAGTATAAATCACATTTTTGGGGGGAAAATGTATTTGATAAAACCCAACACCAAGAATAGACATTTGAAAGGCAATTTAAAATAAATAAAGAATAGTGAACAACAGGCTGAATAAGTGTATGTTATATGACGCATAAATAACCAACTGAGAACGTGCCTGGTATGTTAACGTGACATATTATGGTAAGAGTCATTCAAATAACTACAACATATAGAACATGCTATTAGGTTT
Source organism: Entelurus aequoreus (assembly GCF_033978785.1). NCBI lineage: Eukaryota > Metazoa > Chordata > Actinopteri > Syngnathiformes > Syngnathidae > Entelurus > Entelurus aequoreus. The sequence continues at coordinate 45,586,643 of NC_084738.1, read as the reverse complement.
ACCAAACAATCTGTCACTCCTAATCGCTAAATCCGATGAAATCTTATACGTCTAGTCTCTTACGTGAATGAGCTAAATATTATTATTTGATATTTTACGGTACTGTGTTAATAATTTCACACAAGTCTCTCCTGAGTATAAGTCGCACCCCCGGCCAAACTATGAAAAAAACTGCGACTTATAATCCGAAAAATACGGTACACTGTATACACCAGTACAATAATTTTTGTAAATGCTTATTTACTTACCTTAATTGTTTCCAAATGGTGCCTGTAACACAGCAATAAAACAAAACCGAAGTCATAGTCATGGACCCACTAGCTGCAGAAGTTAGCTCTCCAATCAGCTAAACAGACTCAATAAGCTCAAGTTCAAGTTTATTCACAATACCATAGAAAAATTTAAGGATGTTGGTAAGTGAAAGGGTCCCCCAAATAAGCTAGAAGAAGCTTTTGGCAGGGGGTCCAGAGGACAGTATATACATGGAATGATGAAACATGGTGGCAAGCACAAAAAACACACACAAAAAAAACGCTATATGATAAACACATATAACTCCACTGTGACGTTTTGGTGACTATACGAAACTGAAACAATACGAAATAATGCCATTGTAAGTTAATAATGCTAACACAGACACTTGTAAACGTGTCGCTAATGCTAACCACGCTAGCTTGAATACATTACGATACCATGTGCAAATATCCATTAAAACACTCCTATAGACCACACGGATGGAACAGTTTAGAAAATATTAATTGCTTTAGTTATATTGTAAAACTTAAACATTTCTTGGAGTGATGAATCAAGAATCCCCTCGAGCAGAAACGCTATGAACGAATAGTAAATTAAAGGGGATATATTACACTTCCGGTTCAAGGCACTAAAAATAAGTTACATTTTCAACCTGCAGTGAGCAAACTTCTTCTAAATATGGCGCCATAGCACAAACAATAACACACCTTCTGAGTGTCTCTGTTGGTGTTAAAAACTTTTTGTTGAATACAAAACATTATGACCAATAGACACGTAAAATCCCTAAGGGTTCAAAGTAATGGCTTATCCATCCATCCATCTTCTTCCGCTTATCCGAGGTCGGGTCAGGGGGGCAGCAGCCTAAGCAGGGAAGCCCAGACTTTCCACTTCGTCCAGCTCTTCCCGGGAGATCCCGAGGCGTTCCCAGGTCAGCCGGGAGACATAGTCTACCCAACGTGTCCTGGGTCTTCCCTGTGGCCTCCTACCGGTCAGATGTGCCCTAAACACCCCTAGGGAGGCGTTCGGGTAGCATCCTGACCAGATGCCCGAATCACCTCATCTGGCTCCTCTCGATGTGGAGGAGCAGCGGCTTTACTTTGAGCTCCCCCCTGATGGCAGAGCTTCCCACCCTATCTCTAAGGGAGAGCCCCGCCACCCGGCGGAGGAAACTAATTTTGGCCGCTTGTACCCGTGATCTTGTCCTTTCGGTCATAACCCAAAGCTCATGACCATAGGTGAGGATGGGAACGTGTAACAAACGCACCCAAGTTCCCCGGGTGTCTTTGCCACTACGCATTTAAGGAGTCACGGGTGGGACCTGATATTCAGCTGGGAATGATTAATATATTAAATAAACACAAGACATGTATAACTATTAGCCACAAGACGATCAGGCTTATATTTAATATGCCACAAATTAATCCCGCATAACAAACAACTCCCCCCTCCCGTCCATATAACCCGCCAATTTAAATCAAACACCCACACAACCCACTCAATCCCACAGCCCAAAGTTCATACAACACATATATTTCCCCAAAGTCCCAAAAGTTACGTACGTGACATGCACGTACGGGCAAGCGATGAAATGTTTGAAAGCCGCAGCAGTGTACTCACGGTACCGAGACTGCGCATCCAACTCAAAGTCCTCCTGGAAAGAGTCTCTGTTCTCCCGGTTCTCCACAGGCCAATGGAAAGCACGCCAAAAATGTCAAAAAGGCGGATTATTCCAAGAAGTGGCTCCGTGGCAAAAAACACTGCGTCTGACAGGTGCTCCAGGTGGTTAGTGACGTCACTTTCCGCTTCCGCCCGGTCTGATAGAACCGGATGCCTTTTATATCCCCACATATTATTTACGTACATATTTAATATTAACATGATTATTAAATACGCCTGTAACAGTTTATAATAAGTAAATGGATGACATAATAAGTATATATATATATATTTATTTTCCCAGCTGAGCACAAGTTAACTGTGACTGGCAATTTATTATATATATATATATATATATATATATATATATATATATATATATATATATAACGATGGACCCCTATGGCCATTACATTCCTCCCCCCCCAGCCAGCGGCTTATGGGGACCATAATAGCGTTTCATGTTTACCACATTAATAGTATCCACCTTACACTTATCAGTCAACCAACGAATACTGTAATCTACAGGACCCAACTTCTTCTCTACCCGCACAGGCCCTAACCATCTGGGTGCTAGTTTGGCAGAGAATTTACTTGAAGCTTTGGAAAGTGGGTGCGCCCTAATCCAGACCAGATCCCCAACTACAAAGTGTACATCTTTGTGTCGTGCATTATAATATCTGGCTTGTCGAGCTTTGGACGCGCCTACATGTCTCTCCACTTCCTCCTTTAGGTGTGTGTGTGTAAGTATGGTGTGATATGCAGATGTGTGTGGTGGTGGAGCTTTGTGCACCAGTCGTTCCAGGGGTCCCATCAGATTCCGCCCGAAAGTCAACCTGGCAGGGGTTGAACCAGTCGTCTCATGGACAGCGGTGTTAAGGGCAAACCGGAATTCAGGCAGCCATTTATCCCAGTCCTGATGATGGTTCCCTACGAAGGCGGCAATCATGGTCTTGAGGGTGCGATTGACTCGTTCTGTCATGTTGGTTTGTGGGTGGTAAGCTGTGGTTAGTTTATGGGTTACCCCCCAGGATTCGCACAGACGGGACATCAGTTGGCTTGTGAACTGTGGCCCTCGGTCAGACACAAGATATGTGGGAACTCCCCAGCGAGTGAAAATGTCATTTTTGAGAATTTGGCAGACCTTGGGAGTTTTGGCGTCTTTCAGGGCAAAAAGCTCTACCCACTTAGAGTAGTAGTCCACCACCACCATCAGTACAGAGTTCCGGTCCTTACTGAGGGGAAAAGGTCCCATGAAGTCCACTCCCAGCATTTCTCCTGGGGCGTTGACGGTAGAGGACTGGAGTTGCCCAGCTGGCTTGTCGTTGGGGTTTTTGTATTGTTGACAAGTCCTGCATGCTTGGACGTGACTCCAGACGTCTTTCCTTACTGTCGGCCACCAAGCTACTTCCAGAATCTTCAAGAGCGTCTTCATTCTCCCCAGATGTCCTCCGAATGGACTGTCATGAAAGTAGGCCAGGAACTGCGGCACCAGAGACAATGGCACTACCAGCTGATAATTGAAGCCGCCATACTTAGATGGTACTCCCCGGTACCACACCCCTTGCTGAAGTTGATAGTGGATCCGGCCAGGCGTAGGTTGGTCAATAGAGGGTCCACATTCCAGACATGTTGAATCAGTTTTTTGGGCCTCAGAGAGATCTTGCAGTGTGCTGGGTAGATCTGACCAGTAGGTTTTCGGGACAACAAGGCAAATCTTCCCTTCTGGTGATTGGGGTGCCCGTGACAGTGCATCCGGCACCACATTGCAGCAGCCCTTTTTGTAATGGACTCTGAATGTGAATCCCTGGAGTCTCAGCGTCCACCGTGTAAGTCGGGACGAAGTCTTAGGGCAGTTGAATGCCCAGGCAAGAGCACTGTGGTCCGTGAAGACATCAAAAGTTGTTCCCTCGAGGAAATGTCTCCACTTCTCAACTGCCCACACCACAGCCAAGCACTCTTTTTCGGCAGTGGAGTACCGGACTTCAGCTCCTTGGAGCACACGGGAGGCAAAGGCAATTGGCCGTTCTTCACCTTCAAGGCGTTGCATCAGGACCGCGCCGAGGCCCAAGTCACTGGCATCACAGTGAACCTGGAAACTGATTTGTGGATGGGGCTGAGCAAGCACTGGTGGAGACTGTAAAAGGGATTTGAGGTGGTCGAAGGCCTCCTGGCAGGTAGGACTCCACTCCCAAGGAACATCCTTCTTCTTTAGTTGGTTTAGAGGAGACGAAATGTCGGCCAGCCTGGGGATGAACTTGTGGTACCAGCCGACCATGCCAAGAAACCTCTGAAGACTCTTCAGGTCTGTGGGAGGGGGGTATGCAGTTACCGTAATTTCCGGACTATAAGCCGCACCTGACTATAAGCCGCACCAGCTAAATTTAGGGGAAAATACAGATTGCTCCATATATTAGCCGCACCCGACTATAAGCCGCAGGGTTTTGATGTGTAATTACCGTAGTATATAGGGGTTCCTGCTACCACGGAGGGGATTGTCGGGACAGAGATGACTGTTTGGGAACGCAAAGCGTCCCATTTATTAACAATAAATCTTTCAATCATTCAATCAAACTTTCACATCTTTGACATGGCGAACAGCATTCGTGCAGAGTACAAATAATACAACGGTGCAAAGTAATACAAAGTGCTCGCCTGTACGTTATCAAAATAACCAGCCTACCGGTATATGAAAAGTCAGTCTTTGATCATTGTGTCATCGTCTTCCTCCTGCGTACTAAAACCACCGAAATCCTCTTCGTCGGTGTCGGAGAAGAACAGGCCGTAAATAAGCCGCACCCTTGTATAAGCCGCAGGGACCAGAACGAGGGGAAAAAGTAGTGGCTTATAGTCCGGAAATTACGGTATTACTGATATTTTTTCCGGATCTACTTCCACTCCTTTGCCTGATATTAGGTGTCCAAGGAAGGTGAGCTGATCTTGAAGCAGGTGGCATTTCTTGATGTTGAGAGTAAGGTTTGCTTGTTGTAATTTTGCAAACACCACTTCAAGGTCAAGCAGGTGTTGTTCTTCTGTTTGTGAAAACACAATGATGTCATCAATGTACACGAAACAGATCCTTCCCCTAAGCTCACCCAGAACTGTCTCCATTAAACGCTGGAAGGTCGCCCCAGCATTGCGCAGTCCAAATGGCATGACTTTAAATTGATATAGGCCCATATGTGTGATCATGGCAGTCTTTGGCTTGCTATCCTCATCCATGGCAACCTGCCAGTAGCCACTCTGCAGGTCAAGGGAGCTGAAATATTTTGCGCCTTGCAACGACTCCAGGATCTCATGTATGAGGGGCATGGGATAGGCGTCATGCTGGGTTTTGGCGTTCAAGCCCCTGTAGTCCACACAGAATCGGGGTGTTCCGTCCTTCCTGGGTGTCAGAACAACAGGAGAGGCCCACGGTGGTGGTGATTTGATGTTTAATTACCCTGGTGGCCCCAGTAGTCTCAGTCCACACAGTTGGCCACTTCTGCAGCAGTGGTCGCACCACATCAGGTTGGGATTCGAGGAGGGGGATGGCAGACTGATTAACTTGGGGTTCTTCATTTATGGCCATGTAAAAATTAATGGAGGGACCAGGGTGAGTCCAGTGAAGCATTTCTCTGCCTTTGGGGAGAAATTTGAATTCTCTCCCTCCGGGCATGACATACCTCCTGAGATGAGATTTGAGTACCATTTGTGATGTGGTCATGAAGTCGAGACCTAACAACAAGGGCATACATAAGTGGCCATCAGCCATCACATGAATCTGTAGGGTGCTATGACAGTCATGCAGATTGAGGAGCAGGGTGGCTTTTCCAACTGCTTGGTTTATTTGTCCATTTGCCATGACAAACTTTGGAATGCCGCTTGGCTCCAGAACCTCGCCGCACTTCCTCACAGCCTTCCACAGCGTATGACTCATTAGTGAGTACGTGCATCCGGAGTCCAGGACTCCATCTCCCTTAGAGCCGCGCATGTTAATAGGGACCACCAGGAGGGATTGTTCGCCCATAGCAGCGGAAAGGTCGGCCCCACTTCGACTCGGCCCATGCTCCATCTTCTTGCCAGATCTTTTTGGAGGGTTGCATTGTTGGACACGACTCCAATAGTCTTTACTATTTGTCCCATCTCGTTCAATCAGGGAGCCCACCTTGACCAGCTGTTCTACCGTTGTCACAATTCCACGTAGAGCACTGGCCAACCCGGGATTGCAGGCACCGAGTATGCGGCGCACGATCTCGGCTTCCTCCATGTCATGTCTCCACTTCAGGCAGAGGGCACGATAATCATATGCGAAATCTCGCAAGCACTGAGTAGGGGTTTGAAGAATGGAGTGGAGCTGCATCTCAATCTCGGATTGGTAGTCAGTTGGCAAAAAGGCTTCCAGGAATGACTGCTTAAATGTAGACCAGCTGGTTATGTTACTGCGGGCTGCCGACCACCAACTCCTGGCAGGACCTTTTAAGACAGTATTGAGGGTTCCCACCAGCTCAGCATCGCTCAGAGGGCGGAGTGCTAAAAAGTTTTACACTGTTCGATGAAATCGGTGACATCGGCTGAACCTCTGGACTCTCCAAACTGGGGAAATTCCATCCTGATGGGTGGTCTGGCAGTGACAGCAGGTGCAGTGGCGGTGACAGTAGGTGCAATGGTGACAGCAGGTGCAATGGCGGTGACAGCAGGTGGTCTGGCGGTGACAGCAGGTGTAATAGGGAAGGTGATGTCTATGACAGGTGGGTGGTGGCTGACTGGTATAGTGGCTGCAGGAGTGGAGAAGCTAGCTGGTCGCCAAAACCTTCGGGTTTTAGCAAGGGTATTTTTTAATTCCTCGCTCCACCTTTCATCTCTTCGACGCAGACATGCTACGACAGCTTGGTCGAAGTTCTGCACCTTCGTGTCCACATAGGCTTTCATCTCTGCCGCCATGGCCTCCATCGCTGCCCTAAGTCCATCCTCCCGGTTAAGGGTGCTGTCGACCGCTTCTGTGAGTCGGTTCTCCAGAATGTCCATTCGTTGTTGCAGGGTTAGAAGTTGCTCCAGGACAGCTTCTGGTTCCACCCCATCCTCTTCCTCTGCTGCCGCCTCCTGTCTGGACTGTTCTAAATACATAGAGTCCAGCAAGTTAGTCAGCTCAGCAACACCATTTTGATTGGGCCTACTGGTGACATGGCGGAAAGGGTCAAGGGGCGGAGTTGAGTCCTGGGCTGCATCAGCAAAGTCCTGTCTGTCCTCTTCCTCCATTAGGGAGTGGCTGCTGGTCGACATTGCTCCAATTAAACTAATTATGTGTAAGTATTTATTAATTGTCGTATATGTAAGTGTCTATGTGTGTAAATGTATAAAAAAAATGGCATGTATTTATGTACCAGAAAATAGATGTATATATATATATATATATCACAATGTAGACAAAATGGTGACACAATAGGAGTGTGTGTCACACTGCTGACTATTTAGGGAAAAAAGTGAACCCAATATACAGCAGTGACGGGCCACCACTCTGTAACAAACGCACCCAAGTTCCCCGGGTGTCTTTGCCACTACGCATTTAAGGAGTCACGGGTTGGACCTGATATTCAGCTGGGAATGATTAATATATTAAATAAACACAAGACATGTATAACTATTAGCCACAAGACGATCAAGCTTATATTTAATATGCCACAAATTAATCCCGCATAACAAACAACTCCCCCCTCCCGTCCATATAACCCGCCAATTTAAATCAAACACCCACACAACCCACTCAATCCCACAGCCCAAAGTTCATACAACACATATATTTCCCCAAAGTCCCAAAAGTTACGTACGTGACATGCACGTACGGGCAAGCGATGAAATGTTTGAAAGCCGCAGCAGTGTACTCACGGTACCGAGACTGCGCATCCAACTCAAAGTCCTCCTGGAAAGAGTCTCTGTTCTCCCGGTTCTCCACAGGCCAATGGAAAGCACACCAAAAATGTCAAAAAGGCGGATTATTCCAAGAAGTGGCTCCGTGGCAAAAAACACTGCGTCTGACAGGTGCCCCAGGTGGTTAGTGACGTCACTTTCCGCTTCCGCCCGGTCTGATAGAACCGGATGCCTTTTATATCCCCACATATTATTTACATACATATTTAATATTAACATGATTATTAAATACGCCTGTAACAGTTTATAATAAGTAAATGGATGACATAATAAGTATATATATATATTTATTTTCTCAGCTGAGCACAAGTTAACTGTGACTGGCAATTTATTATATATATATATATATATATATATACAGGTAAAAGCCAGTAAATTAGAATATTTTGAAAAACTTGATTTATTTCAGTAATTGCATTCAAAAGGTGTAACTTGTACATTATATTTATTCATTGCACACAGACTGATGCATTCAAATGTTTATTTCATTTAATTTTGATGATTTGAAGTGGCAACAAATGAAAATCCAAAATTCCGTGTGTCACAAAATTAGAATATTACTTAAGGCTAATACAAAAAAGGGATTTTTAGAAATGTTGGCCAACTGAAAAGTATGAAAATTAAAAATATGAGCATGTACAATACTCAATACTTGGTTGGAGCTCCTTTTGCCTCAATTACTGCGTTAATGCGGCGTGGCATGGAGTCGATGAGTTTCTGGCACTGCTCAGGTGTTATGAGAGCCCAGGTTGCTCTGATAGTGGCCTTCAACTCTTCTGCGTTTTTGGGTCTGGCATTCTGCATCTTCCTTTTCACAATACCCCACAGATTTTCTATGGGGCTAAGGTCAGGGGAGTTGGCGGGCCAATTTAGAACAGAAATACCATGGTCCGTAAACCAGGCACGGGTAGATTTTGCGCTGTGTGCAGGCGCCAAGTCCTGTTGGAACTTGAAATCTCCATCTCCATAGAGCAGGTCAGCAGCAGGAAGCATGAAGTGCTCTAAAACTTGCTGGTAGACGGCTGCGTTGACCCTGGATCTCAGGAAACAGAGTGGACCGACACCAGCAGATGACATGGCACCCCAAACCATCACTGATGGTGGAAACTTTACACTAGACTTCAGGCAACGTGGATCCTGTGCCTCTCCTGTCTTCCTCCAGACTCTGGGACCTCGATTTCCAAAGGAAATGCAAAATTTGCTTTCGTCAGAAAACATGACTTTGGACCACTCAGCAGCAGTCCAGCTCTTTTTTTCCTTAGCCCAGGTGAGACGCTAAAATGTTTCTTAAACATGATATGACACACGCTCCGGTTCCTCTTCTTAAAGAGAGGAACCACCACCCTGGTCTGCCAGTCCAGAGGTACCGCCCCCGATATCCACGCGATGCTGCAGAGTCTTGTCAACCAAGACAGCCCCACAGCATCCAGAGCCTTAAGGAACTCCGGGCGGATCTCATCCAGAGCAGCTTTTTAACTACCTCAGCCCCAGAAATAGGAGAGCCCACCACAGATTCCCCAGGCACTGCTTCCTCATAAGAAGATGTGTTGGTGAGATTGAGGAGGTCTTCGAAGTAATCCTTCCACCGATCCACAACATCCACAGTCGAGGTCAGCAGAACACCATCCTCACCATACAGTGCACTGCTTCCCCTTCCTGAGGCGGCGGATGGTGCTCCAGAATCGTTTCGAAGCCGTCCGGAAGTCGTTTTCCATGGCTTCCCCGAACTCCTCCCATGTCCGAGTTTTTGCCTCCGCAACCGCGGAAGCCGCACACCGCTTGGCCTGTTGGTACCTGTCCGCTGCCTCCAGAGTCCTATGAGCCAAAATAACTTGATAGGACTCTTTCTTCAGCTTGACGGCATCCCTCGCCGCCGGTGTCCACCAACGGGTTCTAGGATTACCGCCATGACAGGCACCAACTACCTTGCGGCCACAGCTCCAATCAGCCGCCTCGACAATAGAGGTGCGAAACATGGTCCACCCGGGCTCAATGTCCAGCACCTCCCTCGTGACATGTTCAAAATTCTTCTGGGGTGGGAATTGAAACACTCTCTGACAGGAGACTCTGCTAGACGTTCCCAGCAGACCCTCACAATGCGTTTGGGCCTGCCAGGTCTGTCCGGCATCCTTCCCCACCATCGCAGCCAACTCACCACCAAGTGGTGATCGGTAGAAAGCTCTGCCCCTCTCTTCACCCGAGTGTCCAAAACATGAGGCCGCAAATCCGATGACACAACTACAAAGTCTATTATGGAACTGTGGCCTAGGTTGTCCTGGTGCCAAGTGCACATATGGACACCCCTATGTTTGAACATGGTGTTTGTTATGGATCCGGGCGGCCATTCTTCCCAATCACGCCTCTCCAGGTTTCACTGTCGTTGCCAACATGAGCGTTAAAGTCCCCCAGTAGGACAAGGGAATCACCCGGGAGAGCACTTTCCAGTACTCCCTCGAGTGTATCCAAAAAGGGTGGGTACTCTGAACTGCTGTTTGGTGCGGAAGCACAAACAGTCAGGACCCGTCCCCCCACCCGAAGGCGAAGGGAAGCTACCCTCTCATCCACTGGGTTGAACTCCAACGTGCAGGCTTTGAGCCGGGGGGCAACAAGAATTGCTACCCCATCCCATTGCCTCTCACTGCGTGCAACGCCAGTGTGGTAGAGAGTCCAGCCCCTCTCGAGAGAACTGGTTCCAGAGCCCTTGATGTGCGTCGAAGTGAGTCCGACACTATCCAGCCGGAACTTCTCCACCTTGCGCACTAGCTCAGGCTCCTTCCCCCCCAGCGAGGTGACATTCCACGTCCCAAGAGCTGGCTTATGTAGCCGAGGATCGGACCGCCAAGTGCCCTGCCTTCGGCTTCCGCCCAGCTCACAATGCACACGACCTCTATGGCCCATCCCATGAGTGGTGAGCCCATTGGAGGGGGGACCCACGTTGCCTCTTCGAGCCGGGCCCCATGGGGACAGGCGCTCGCCATCCTGCCCCAAATCCGGGACTGGCTCCAGAGGGGGGCCCCGGTGACCCGCGTCGAGGGAAATCGGAGTCTCGGTTTTTGCATTTCCATAGGGGTCTTCGAGCTGCTCTTTGTCTGATCCCTCACCTAAGACCTGTTAGTCTTGGGAGACCCTACCAGGGGGCATGGAAGCCCCCGGACAACATAGCTCCTAGGATCATTGGGACAAGCAAACTCCTCTACCACGATAAGGTGGCAGCTCAGAGAGGATAGTGGCTTATAGTACGAAAAATACTGCACTCATTTTTTAATGGCCGATTAACGCATACACGTCCGTTTTGACCCTCAGGCAATTGGCTGAAGTTCACTCGTTATTCATGAGCTACAAGCGAGCAGAAATGGACAAAGGAAAATTATTAGCAGGCTGAGGATTACATTTTATTAATTGAGAAGGTTAAAATATTGCCATGCAGCAATATGAAGACCATTAACTTGTACAACATGTCGTACAGAATATCAGAAGCATTTATTCAGGTAGAAATATCACACGGTGGAACAGGGGTTAGTGCATGTGCCTCACAATACGAAGGTCTTGAGTTCAATACCGGGCTCGGGATCTTTCTGTGTGGAGTTTGCATGTTCTCCTCGTGACTGCGTGGGTTCCCTCCGGGTACTCCGGCTTCCTCCCACCTCCAAAGACATGCACCTGGGGATAGGTTGATTGGCAATACTTAATTGGCCCTATTGTGTGAATGTGAGTGTGAATGTTGTCTGTCTATCTGTGTTGGCCCTGCGATGAGGTGGCGACTTGTCCAGGGTGTACCCCGCCTTCTGCCCGAATGCAGCTGAGATAGGCTCCAGCACCCCCCGTAACCCCGAAAGGAACAAGCGGTAGAAAATGGATGGACAGTGTTTCCCATAAACTGCCAAGATACCTGTGGCGGTGGGGGCGTGGCTATGGGCGTGGTCACCGTGACATCAATTAATTTGCATAATTTACTACAATGATATGATTTTCTCTAAAAAGGCTCAAAAAATGTATACTTACTAACAGTTTTGTTTTAAACGTCCGTCCATCCATCCATCCATCCATCCATCCATTTTACAATATAATTACAACACTTTATGTACATATTTATATACAGATTTGAACAATAAGTTATTCACTGAAATATATTTATTAATTGTGGTTCTTACAAAAAATATATCTTATAAAAATATAAAAGCTAAAATGTTTCTTAAAGCTCTGCCCCTTTAATTAGTGCATACTAAATAATTTAACTTTAGCCTACTACTACAACCATATTATTTACCAGCAACATAAAGTGAAACAGAGGCAGAGGTGTCCTGCCACAGTCAGTAACAAATAAACAGAAATCAGTAGTGGTGGTAGATAGACACAAAGCTTCATCTAACATCTGATCCACTGAACAAAGAGCTCCAAAAATGTTGATCCTACACTTCTCTTTTGTAAAGTAAATCTGAACAGCCGATATGGGCATCTACATCAACTATATGATTTGCCTGAGAAGCTGGACAGGACAAAAAAAAAAAAAAAACATTGTTGCGGCCTTAATTCATTCTTAGCGGGCCGCCACAAATAAATGAATGTGTGGGAAACACTGTATATATTTACCTATGTGTATATATCAATGTGTGTATATGTGTATATATGTGTGTGTATTTATATGTATGTATTTATATATGTGTATACCGTATTTCCTTGAATTGCCGCCGGGAATATAGTATTCGCCTGCCTAGAATTACAGCCGGGTCAAACTCGTTTCGCAAAATAATTAGCGCATGCTTGGCACTTCCACCGGGTCAAATATGAGTCATTAAATGACTCCCGCCTCCTGGTGGTAGAGGGTGCTAGTGATCCTTCTTGCGACTACCAGTACTGCAGAAGACCGGTGCTGCAGAAGAAGACAACAAGTAGCATGCGTGAGCCGCGATCGTTTGCTTGCACTTTTACCATGGAGGATTACATATCTAAAATAAAACAGTTTTCTAAACTGGACTTTCAATCGAAGCAGGAGGTAATAATTAAAGGAATATCTCCAGAGACTTTTAAAACTGAAGAAAGATAAGGAAGAGACTGCCTTTGATCAGAAGCAGCTGCACATGAACATCATTTACAAGTAAAGGTAAGACCATAATAAAGTTTTTTTTTATTTTTTGTGCTTTTCATGATAATGTAAGCGCCGGAGTGAGAAGAGGTTTTAAAATAATTAGCGCATGCTTGCACATCCCGCATGCTTTTAGTAAGCGCAGGAGTGAGAAGAGGTTTTAAATTAATTAGCGCCCCTGCGGCTATTCAAGGATATACGGTAAATGGATATGGATATATGTATATGCATACAAACAAGTGTGTATATATGTATATATTTATACATGTATGTATATATTCGTTTATATTTTTATATATATATATATATATATATATATATATATATATATATATATATATATATATATATAAACATTTTTAAAGTTCCTATATTTATTAATGGCCTGAGTTCATATATATATATTTTTTAGTAATGTAAGATGGATACACATTTTTGTATATGATACAAATGAAAAGCAATAAAAATATTGTTTTACTCAAAAATGGTGGCCATATGTACATGTATATATATATATATATACTGTATATATATATATATATATATATATATATATATATATATATATATATATATATATATATATATATATATATATATATATATATATATGTCTTAATTAGATTATCCAAAAAATAGTGCTCGATACCGTGGTAGAGCGTAATATGTATGTGTGGGAAAAAAATCACAAGACTATTTCATCTCTACAGGCCTGTTTCATGAGGGTTTTCCTCAATCCTCAGGAGATTTTTTTTTTTTTTTCCTGAGGATTGAGGAAAACCCTCATGAAACAGGCCTGTAGAGATGAAATAGTCTTGTGATTTTTTTCCCACACATACATATATATATATATATATATATATATATATATATATGTATATATATATATATTATTATTATTTTTTTATTTTTTATTTTTTAAATATATATGGTAATTTGTGAAATTGGGATCCTTTCAAAAAAAGAAAAACATGCCTGAAATTCTAAGTGAATAATACATATTAAAAACACATTAATGAGAATTTTTAGTTTAAAAATATTTAAAAAGTGTTTGTAAACAGGACTGTACAAATCAGGATTGTAAATCCGGCAACTAAATAAAATACAGAAAAAGATACTGTAAACGTTCCAAAAGCCATCATTATTATTATTATTATTAGCCTTTATTTAACCAGGTAAAATCCCATTGAGATCAAAGATCTCTTTTCCAAGGGAGACCTGGCCAAGAGGGCAGCAGCAAGGTTACATTAAAAACAGTAAACAAATACATAAAACATCACATTTACGACATTAAAACTTGCTCACATAACACATGTGCATACAGACAAGGTAGACTGCAGTCCTTTCACAGAAGCTTTAAACTCATTCAACGTAACAAGAGTTTGAAGTTTAATATTCGATTGTAGGTTATTCCAAGCCTTCGCTGCTGAAAACCTAAATGCTTTCTTGCCCAGTTCAGTTCTTACTTTGGGGACGACAAATTGCAGAACATTCATTGAACGAAGATTCAAGCTCTTTGCTGGAGGTTGCAAGGGTTAAATGTGATCATGTGTTCTCTGCTTCTGCATGTTCTTCCTGCCAGGCCACAGCTGGGCTATAGCAACACATGATGTCATCAAGACCCTCCTCCATCCATCCTCCTCATCCTCACTCCCTCCTTCTTCTTCTTATTCAACAAATCCATTATTTCTCTCTTTTTCCCCCATCTCGTTTCCCATCATTCCTACTGGTGGAAATAAATATAAAGACCAAGCCTCTTAAAAAAAGACTTTGTGCTGAGCCTCTATGTGGCAGGAGGTGGTTATGACACGATTGGTTCAGCAAAGTGTGTACAAAAGTACTTAGACACCTTTATCAATTAGGAAGATATTTCAGACAATTAAATGCAAAATTGGAGAGGAACCTGCTAGGAGACAAACTTCCTGTCCACGTCCCCCCCCCCCCCCCACCCCCCAATCCCCACCCACCCCCCAATCTATATACACACATGCACACACACGCCTCCCTTCCCAGTCACCTTGTGTTTGTCCATTGTGTGATTGACGGAGGCAGGGTCAGGTTTCAGTCCCCACGCCCCCCTTATCTTTTAATGGCCTACTCTTTGTGTCAGCCCCCACCTCATCCACCACCTGATACGAACACAATACAACACACACACTCACACACGCACTCGACACAAAAGCCCTTCAAAGAGGAACCCGTCAATGGGCGGCTGTCAGGTTCCCTCTTATGGCGCCCTCGCCTGTGATTGATAAGTCCATCCAAACCGTCGTGACTCCCGGTCTGCGCCATTTTATTTCCGTTCCACTTTGAGTTTTCATATTTAATACTGAGTAAATATTCAGTTGCAAAGTCAACTTAATTGTCAAAGAAAATGAGGAGGAGGAAATAAAAATAATCAAGATGATAACAAAATAAAATATTTTCGTGTTGTTAAACCATTAAAATATTTAATAAGGAATAATTGCATTTTGTCTGTAGTTAAGGCATAATGGGGAGACCTTTTTTATTGCCTTTTGAAGATGACATTATGCAACACAATGCTCATTTTACAAGTTAGTGGGAATAAATATGGAGTTGTAAAAAAAAAAAAAAAATCTAAGAATGTACATCATCCGTTTTTTGCTAAATTATTTTTAGCACAAGGTTTTGAGTGAGTATACATTGAAGTTCTCCAGGACCCTTTTCTTTCCCTTGCTTTATAATGGCCATTTTTCAATATACTGTTAACCTGTAAACACTTTTTCCATGAAAACCAAATTAATCCAAGCATTTACCTTTGAAGTATGTGCAAAGCCTGTTAGAAGTCTAATTTGAGCCCTCAACCACTAGATACCACCAGAGTACCATATATTCATATTAGGTTGCCTCTACACTAAGATGGCTAAGGTTATACAGGGTATAATCCACCTAACCTTATCCCTGTCCACACACACAAAATGTCAACGTTTAAGCTTTGGTTTAAGACCCCCTCCTCCCTCCGTCCGCGGGCGCAATGCGCCTCTTAGGCATGCGTGTAAAATGGCAGACACGTTTATATTACGTCATAGTCACCTTTGACCTGGAAGTGTATCCTTACCCGGCATATAAACATTCACTCGACATACATGGCAGACAATAACTGATACAGTCTGCTTTGCCAGTCCAAATGCATTCCTTTTTTATCACATCCAGGGGAGCTCGCATTCTTCTTGTCTCCCCTTCAACAGATGGACAAAGTTTTTCACTAAGTAGAATCACAGTTGACCTGGACATTCGAAAGTTCTCTTGCCATTCCTCTGGCACAACACACTCATTGACAAACATATGCCACAAGGCTACCGTTTTTCCAGGGCTTATCCAAAACCGTCACTCAGCATTGTTATGTTGCCGTCTGAGATGTGGTGTATCCGAAATAGCACCAATCGCGCGTTTCCTTCTATTAAGGTATTCATGTGTGATTTCTACAAGCGCCTGTACATTGTAGAAGCAGGAGAAACACTGGCATGTCTGGGTGAAACGCCTCCATCTTTCTAGTGTTTACCTCTTGAGTGGAAACCGGTTGTTATGAAGCTGGCTGTGGCGCGTTTTTTCTGACGTCACTTTCTCTCCGAACTCAGTTTATAAATGATCAATGAGTCCACACCGAGTTAATTCCAAAAATAGACTGCGCACTTACCCGTGTAAAAAAATTCCCAAGGAGGGGAACCTTAAACGATGGGTTAGTGTGGTTGACACGGGTTATTTGTTTAAGGAGTTAATATAGACAGGGCCTTAGAAGCATAGTTGTTTTGAATCTGCAAACAACTTGTGCCATTGAGCGGGTCAATAAAGTTCTATTTTCATACAAAAGGCACACTGGATTATAGGGCGCAATAAAGGGGTCATTTTATGATTATTTTTTTCTACACTTAAAACACTTCCTTCTGGTCTACACAACATATAATGGTGGTTATTTGGTCAAAATGTTGCATAGATTGTTTTTCAGACCGTCTTCAAGCCACTTTCTGATCGTCTCTTCAGGATGCATCGTTTTGTGGACGGTCTTATTTATGTGGTTCCATTTCTTCTCCCCTTCATCTTTGCTGTACCAGTATTTTTTTAGCGCTTCTGTAGCGAGTCTACTGACAGATTTAAGACTTTAAACTATAACTGTACGCTACTTTATATACTGTACCATACCATACCAACTTTATTTATAAATCCCTTTAAAAACAACCACAGTTGAAAAACAAAGGCCTGTACACCACACAAAAATAAAGGCCAAGGACAGACTAAAATATAACGTTTAAAAAAGAGGTAAAAAACCACACAGTATATAAAGTGTATATACACAGTATATATAAAGTATATATATATATATATATATATATATATATACATAGAAAAAGCAAATAAAATTATCTTAAGAGCAGTTTGTTGGATTAAAAGGCAGTTAAAAAAGTTTAAAACAGTTTAAACAGTTCAAAGTCTCATACTGAGTAAAAATGTGTTTTAAGAAGGGTCTTAAAAGTAGCCAAAGAAAGGGCCTGTCTTACATGGACAGGGAGGTTGTTCCAGAGTTTGGGACCCGCAACAGAGAAAGCCCTGTCCCCTCTAAGCTTGCGCTTTGATTTTGGTACCTTCAGGAGCACCTGATCAGCTGACCTGAGGGACCGGGTGGGGGTGGGGCAAGACCATGTAAGGATTTAAAAACCAATAAAATAATTTTAAAATGGACTCTAAATAGCTGTTGCCATATTAGAAATGGCAACAGCGGTGAATGAATGCCTCAACAAGAGGATAGAGAAAAAGAAGGAGCTTATTGATTACATCGTCGGACTACAATAATAATAATAATAATGGATTAGATTATTCCCAGGAAGAAGAAAATATTGCACCCCCATCCGCTCTCCATTGTGACTATAAATAGTATAATTGTATACTAATTGACAACTGACATTATTTAATCAAAAGGCCTTTAAAGTGTTAAAAAAATTAATCCCAGCTGTTTGGCTTTGTGGTTTTGTTTATATTGTTTGTTAGACTCTACCTGCATTATTATGTTGAACAGTCAAAGGTTGGGTTTTCTGTAAGATTTCACAGGTCACAAGTTAATGTTACAGCGCTGGTCTCACTACCGCAAAAGCATTGTGGATTGCGTATGTAAACACTAGAATGGGCGTCTTCGTCATACTTGCCAACCTTGACACCTCCAATATCGGGAGGTGGGGGGGGCCCTTGGTCGGGGGTGGGGGTGGGGGCGTGGTTAAGAGGAGAGTATATTTACAGCTAGAATTCACCAACTGACTTTCAGTGAATTCTAGCTATATATATATATATATATATATATATATATATATATATATATATATATATATATATATATATATATATATATATATATATATATATATATATATATATATATATATATATATATATTTATATATATGGGGCGGTATATGGGGCGGTATAGCTCGGTTGGTAGAGTGGCCGTGCCATCAACCTGAGGGTTGCAGGTTCGATTCCCGCTTCCGCCATCCTAGTCACTGCCGTTGTGTCCTTGGGCAAGACACTTTACCCACCTGCTCTCAGTGCCACCCACACTGGTTTAAATGTAACTTAGATATTGGGTTTTCACTATGTAAAGCGCTTTGAGTCACTAGAGAAAAGCGCTATATAAATATAATTCACTTCACTAATTCACATTTATTTTATTATATGTATAAATAAAAGAAATACTTGAATTTTAGTGTTCATTTATTTACACATATACACACACACACACAACACTCATCTACTCATTGTTGTACTTGAAAGTACAATGCTTTGTTAAGGGTTGAATTGTCCATCCTCTTTCTATTCTCTGTCACTATTTTTCTAACCATGCTGAACACCCTCTCTGATGATGCATTGCTGTGTGGCACGCACAAAAGTGCTTTCATCAAATGCACGAGAGTGTGGAATCTTCCATCACTCCCTAGCATGGCCCAAAACCGGTCAATCCTTGCTTCCTGGGGAAGATCTTCCCTGGCAAGCAATTGGTACTCCAGTACTTGTACCCGGAGGCTGGTCAGGTCCAATCGCAGCTGCGGCAGACTTTTTTTTTTTGGGGGCGTGGCCTCCAGCTCCGGCTGAATACCGGGAGTTTGTCGGGAGAAAATCTCTGTCGGGAGGTTGTCAGGAGAGGCGCTGAATATCGGGATTCTCCCGCTAAAAACGGGAGGGTTGGCAAGTATGGTCTTCGCAAGAGCGAGCTTCTGCAAAATTTAAATTCTTCACTCTCTTTCTTGCTAAAGGGAAGATCACTAAATATTATATCAGCCTGACAGAAAATGTGTCCTCCTTCTATAATCCTCAATTGATTACCAGCATTTATTTACGTAGAAAAATCATACATAACAAAAAGCGGGATGTTTTTGGAGTAATTTGGTGTTTGAATTGTTGTTTTTAATTGCTCTTTGGCTCATGATTGATCAATTCTGCCTAGCAACAAGCTTCGGTAGACACCAGCCATCTAACGCTTGTCTTCTTGTACATGACGTCAGGTCTCCAGAGTGAACGGGATCACCAGGCTGAGCGCCATGCAAGCTGCCAGCAGCACCAAGAGGGGTCGCGATTTCCGCCTGCCGTCTAAAACTGTGAAGAAGTACACAGCCACAGTGTCCAAAGGTCACGTCACCTACACCAAAGCCAAGCAGAGAGAACTGGGCAAGAA